>NC_067442.1:7277983-7527417 GCF_009764475.1 Pristis pectinata
GGGCGGATAGGGTGCTGGATACTCCGGGCTCGTCAGCTCACCCGATATCTGGCTGAAGAACTCTTGGCACTGAACTGGAGACACGGACAGAGAGCGGGGGATGATGCCTGTCTCCTGGTGTCCACAATGCGCTCTGGCACCGAGCCCAAACCTATGGTTGCCCCCAACGTTTTCCCCCGTGGATCCCCGAACGCACATCCGAGGAAAAAGCACCCACCACACCGAGCAAGTCAGCGCCCCAGGACTCGGACAGAAGGGTGCAAGAGAGACCATCTTTACACTCCGACGCTCAGGGGGGACCTTGGTGGTCCGGGCAGCAACCCGTGGGGGAGAAGAGCAGGCGGTCGACATCTCAGGGTCAGAGATAGGGAAAGCGTGGGCGGGGGGAATAGGGGAGGGGGTTCGGGGAGAAGCAGAGCAGTGAGACTGCAATCTGGGGCAACACGGAATCTGCTGGGAAGGGGACTCAGCAGGTCGATCAGCATCCGTGGGGTGGGGGAGCCAGGAATTGTCCACCTCACAACCAGGTTTATTATCGCTGACATGCGTTGTGAAATTTGTTGTTTTGCGGCAGTACAATGTGAGACGCAAAAATCACTAAGTTACAGAACTAAAGAAAGAGTGCAAAATAAGGAACAAGGAGGTGGTATTCACAGGTGCAGAGACGGGAGGGAGCTTCACTGTGTGTCTGACCCCGGGAGTGTGTGATTGGACGTGGGGAGGGTCCCACCACAGTCCTGACCTATATAGATGGTGGCAGAGTGATGTGGTAGAGGTTGGGTGCACGGACTAACCCCACCCAGGGACATGGGAAGGGTCCCGCCACAGTGTTTAAACAGTAAGGAAGTTGTATGGTGTTGCACATGGACAGGAAGTTTCACCCCACGTGTATAGTGGTTAGTTTTGGACTTTATTGCAAAACAGATGGGATTGTGAAATGGGATGTCCTGGGACCAACCTCCGGGATGTAGGTGGCACCACATCTGGGGCACGTTCTGGGTCTAATGTTGGAGGAACGTCGTCGGTGTGTGTGTGTGACTCCCTACCATAGAGAGAGCCCCGACGTCCGGTCTTCCCTGGGTCCCTCCCTCCCGCCTGGCGCACTCCCCCTCCAATGCTGTCTCCCCCACTCTCTCTGTCTCGCTCTCTCTCCCTCTCTCTCTCCCCACTCTCCCTCTCTCTCTGTCTCTCTCCCCTCCATCTCCCTCCCTCACTCTCCCTCTCTCTCTTTTGCTGTATCTCTCTCCCTCTTCCTCTCTCTCCCTCTCCCCCTCCCTCTCACCCCCCTCTCTCTCCCCACTCTCTGTCTCTTTGCTCCCTCTCTCACTCTCCCCCCCCACCTCTCACCCTCTCTTGTGCTCTCTCGGTCCTCTCTCTCTCTCTCGGTCTCTCTGTCTCTCTCTCTCCCTCCCTCTCTCCCCCCTCTCTTCCTCTCCCTCCCTCCCGTCCTCTCTCTCTCCCCCTCTCTCTCCCTCTCCCCCCTCTCTCTCCCTCTCCCTCCCTCTCTCTCTCGTTCCCTCTCCCACTCCCCCGACCTCCCTCAGTCCCTCCCCTCGCTCGCCCCACTCACCTCGACAGCTCTTCCCGTCGCTCTGAAGCTGGTATCCATGGCGGCAGGAACAACTGTAGCTTCCAAGTGTGTTGTGACACAGGTGTTCACAGCCGGGGACTGCTCCTTCCCGCACAGAGCATTCGTCCACATCTGGAGCGGCGATTGGTACAGTCAGACACAGGGTGAAGCTCCCACCACACTGTCCCGTCACACACTCCCGGGGTCAGACACAGGGTGAAGCTCCCACCACACCGTCCCGTCACACACTCCCGGGGTCAGACACAGGGTGAGGCTCCCACCGCACCGTCCCGTCACACACTCCCGGGGTCAGACACAGGGTGAAACTCCCTCCGCACCGTCCCGTCACGCACTCCCGGGGTCAGACACAGGGTGAAACTCCCTCCGCACCGTCCCGTCACGCACTCCCGGGGTCAGACACAGGGTGAAGCTCCCTCCACACTGTCCCGTCACACACTCCCGGGGTCAGACACAGGGTGAGGCTCCCTCCGCACTGTCCCATCACACAGTCCCGGGGTCAGACACAGGGTGGCGATGTTCTGATCGAGCTGGGAGAAACCGAAAGAAAATCTATGGATAAAGTTGTCCTAAAACATCGGAGGGGTTGCAGCAGGACTCCTGAGCACCTTCCTTGAGTGTTTATTTCCACTGTGAGAACTTCTCTTGAAGTTTATCGCTGTTTAGACTGTTTGTGGGTGGCTGCTAACTGCGCAGTTATCTTGCCACAGCGGCTGGCATTGTGCCAGAAGCTGTTTTACCCCTACAGTGGGGAGGGAATCATCGTTTTGTTTCCCATTGACACTGGGGGAAGGCCCTCCCTCCTGCCTCGTCGTGTGTCTCTGTCGGTGTGGCAGTAGGAGTATTCCTTGGACATCTCAGACCTTTGCGGCCTTGGAATTATCCGGAACCGGCGGAGCCCCTCCTGGCGTTGGAAGTAGCCGGCACCTTGCCAGGAAAGGGCCGTTGAGTGTGGGTTGTTTCCAACTCCCGCGACAACAAAAGATTCCTTTCCATCTCGCTATCTGTTTAGGGAAGGCTACTCTGGGGCTCTGGGGATATTCTCCAGCTACTTGTGGCCCACAACCTCGAGGCGGCTGGACCGACGGGATCTGCTGATGCAGTAGGACCTGGGGAAGCGGTGAGAAGTTCCAAACTATTCCATGTAGGAACACCACCTGCTTTCAGTGACTTTAGCGTCGGGCACTGCTACCTTGACTTTGGCAGCTATTCTTCTAGTGGTTTTGTTCTATTTCAGACCGCAGTGCCACCATGTCGGATCAGACACCTGGGAGCCGCGGTCTCCTCGGAAGGCGCCCTGTTTCGGTCGGTGGAACTCAAGCGTGCGGTGCAATGCATTTTGCCCCCCGGACAAACCTTGCAAGCAGTTTCGGAGGCCATTGGAGGACTTGGTTGGTGTGGGTGGCATGCTGGCCTCCGAAAAAGAGTTCGGGAAGGCGGTGTCTTATCTGCGGACCGACGACCTGGTGCATCGGGCCCTCAGTGGGGGACTCACTGTGGACAAAACACTCCTGCAGCTGGAGCTGGTGACCGCTCCCACACAGTGGATTGTCCTTGGACACGTCAGGCCCTTCATTCCCAATGAGGTCCTCCTTCCCCATCTTGCCCTCTTGGGGCAGATACGGTCTGACATCACTGCCTTACGGCACAAATTTAAGTGCCGCAACCTCCGCACCGGTATCTCTTTCCGGCGCCAGCTGCTGATGCGGTTGGCTCAGGAGGAGGTTGAGGTTCGGTTCACTGTGCGGTATGAAGGGGCCAGCTACCAGGAGCAATGGAGCTCTGAGCGGCCACGGTGCCACTCGTGCGGGAAGGTGGGGCACTTTCGGAGGGACTGTCCCAATTCCCGGCCCAAGGTTTCCACCTCTGGTACAACTGTTCCCCCTCCCCCTCCCCCTGCGGATCAGGTGGGAGAGCCTGAGACCGCGGGTAGCGCGGGCGTGGGGCGGGACGGGGAGGAGCCGACGCGGACCAGGAAGGTGCGGAAGAAGAGCAAGCACCTCGGGAAGCAAACCCCTGGGGACGCAGAGCTCACGCCTGCCCCTGCGCCTCGTACCGGGGATCCCATTTGCCCTGAAGATCAGATGGGGTCTTTGGGGAGTGCACAGGTGGATGGGGTGTTAGAAATCGGGGCTGCCGGAGAACCGGTGGTCCCTACCTCCGTGCGTTCCTCTGGCCTAAAGAGAAGGAGGAGTCTTTCTCCTGGTGGGGTGGAGGGCGCAGATGTGCGGGAGTCACCGGAGGGCGTGGGACCCACCGTGGAGGTTAGCCACCAGCCTGAATCCCTAGCTGCTGTCTCGTGCCCTGGTGATCCCCCTGTGGTGGGTAGGGAACGGGACGGCCTCGGTGACATCGCACGGTAGGACGTCTCTACTGCCAGTGGTGGTGTTGCCCCGAGAATGGTGGCTGAGACAGCCCTGGAATATTCCTGGTTTTCAGTGTTCTAAAAGGGACAGGGAGGGGGGCAGGAGGGGTGGCGATACTGGTCAGGGACACTATTACAGCTACAGAAAGGATCCTCTCTAGGGTCAATATGGGTGGAAGTTAGGAAGAAGAAAGGGGCAGTTACCCTCCAAGGAGTATTCTATAGCCCCCCCCCCCCCCGGTAGCAGCAGGGATACTGAGGAGCAGATTGGGAGGCAGATTTTGGAAAGATACAAAACTAATGGGAGACTTCAACTTCCCAAATATTGATTGGCACCTGCTTAGTGCCAAAGGTTTAGACGGGGCGCAGTTTGTTAGGTGTGTCCAGGACGGATTCCTGTCACAGTATGTTGACAGGTCGACTAGAGGGTTTGCCATATTAGACCTAGTTTTAGGTAATGAACCAGGTCAGGTGACAGATCTATCGGTGGGTGAGCATTTGGGGGACAGTGACGACTGCCCCATAACCTTTAGAATTGTCATGGACAGGGATAGGAGCAAAGAGGATGGAAAGATATTTAATTGGGGAAAGGCGAATTATGAGGCTATAAGGCGAGAACTTGAGAGTGTAAAGTGGGGTGACATTTTTGAAGGGAAATGTACTATGGAGATGTGGTCGATGTTCAGGGATCTCTTGCAGGATGTTAGGGATAAATTTGTCCCGGTGAGGCAGAGAAGGAATGGCAGGGTGATGGAACAGTGGGTGACGAGAGAGGTGGAACAACTAGTTAGGAAGAAGAGGGCAGCAGACATAAGGTGTAAGCAGCAAGGATCAGACAGGGCTCGTGAGGAATATAGAGTAGCAAGGAGGGAACTTAAGAAGGGGCTGAGGAGAGCGAGATGGGGACATGAAAAGGCTTTGGCGAGTAGGGTTAAGGAGAATCCCAAGGCTTTTTACTCGTTCGTGAAGAGCAGAAGGATGACGAGAGTAAAGTTCGGTCCGATTAGAGACAAAGGTGGGAGGATGTGCCTGGAAGCTGTGGAAGTGGGTGAGGTTCTCAATGAATACTTCTCTTCAGTATTCACCAAGGAGAGGGGTCTTGATGATGCTGAGGACAGTGTTGGTAAGGGTAATGTTCTAGAGTATATAGATATCAAGAGACAGGATATATTGGAGCTGTTAGAACATATTAGGACAGATAGGTCCCCGGCGCCTGAAGGAATATTCCCCAGGTTGCTTCGCGAGCCGAGGGAGGAGATTGCTGAACCGTTGGTTAGGATCTTTGAGTCCTTGTTGTCCACGGGGATGGTACCGGAGGATTGGAGGGTGGCGAATGTTGTCCCCTTGTTCAAAAAAGGTAGTAGGGATAGTCCAGGGAATTACAGACCAGTGAGCCTTACATCTGTGGTGGGTAAGCTGTTGGAAAGTATTCTAAGAGATAGGATCTATGAGCATTTAGAGAATCATGGACTGATTAGGGACAGCCAGCATGGCTTTGTGAAGGGAAGATCTTGCCTCACAAGCCTGATAGGGTTCTTTGAGGAGGTGATTAGGAAGATTGATGAGGGTAGTACAATAGATGTGGTCTACATGGATTTTAGTGAGGCGTTTGATAAGGTTCCACATGGTAGGCTTCTTCAGAAGGTCAGAGGCCAAGGGATCCAGGGAGGCTTGGCCGTGTGGATTCAGAATTGGCTTGCCTGTAGAAAGCAGAGGGTTGTGGTGGAGGGAGTGCATTCGGATTGAGGGCTGTGACTAGTGGTGTCCCGCAGGGATCGGTTCTGGGACCTCTACTTTTCGTGATATTATTAATGACTTAGATGAGGGGGCGGAAGGCTGGGTTAGCAAGTTTGCAGATGACACAAATATCGGTGGTGTTGTGGATAGTGTGGAGGGCTGTTGAAGCTTACAGAAGGATATTGATAGGATGCAGAGCTGGGCTCACAAGTGACAGTTGGAGTTCAATCCGGAGAAGTGTGAGGTGGTACACTTTGGAAGGACAAACTCCAAGGCAGAATACAAGGTAAATGGCAGGATTCTGGGCACTGTAGAAGAGCAGATGGATCTGGGGGTTCATATCCACAGTTCACTGAAAGTGCCACACAGGGAGATAGGGTAGTTAAGAAAGCTTATGGGATGTTAGCTTTCATGTGTTGTGGGATCGAGGTTAAGAGCCGTGAAGTAATGATGCAGCTTTACAAAACTCTGGTTAGGCCACACTTAGGGTACTGTGTCCAGTTCGGGTCGCCTCATTATAGGAAGGATGTGGAGGTGTTGGAAAGGGTGCAGAGGAGATTTACCAGGATGCTGCCTGGATTAGAGAGTATGCATTATGAGGAGAGACTAAGGGAGCGAGGGCTTTACTCATTGGAGAGAAGGAGGATGAGAGGAGACATGATAGAGGTGTACAAGATATTGAGAGGAATAGATAGAGTGGACAGTCATCGCCTCTTTCCCAGGGCACCAATGCTCAATACAAGAGGACATGGCTTTATGGTAATGGTGGGGGGGGGGGGCAGAGTTGAAGGGAGACGTCAGAGGGAGGTTTTTCACCCACAGAGTGGTTGGTACATGGAATGCGCTGCCTGGGGTGGTGGAGGAGGCTGATACGTTGGTCAAGTTCAAGAGATTGTTAGATAAGCATATGGAGGAATTTAAGATAGAGGGATATGTGGGAGGAAAGGGTTAGATAGTCTTAGGTGTGGTTTGAAGGGTGGCGCAACATGGTGGGCCGAAGGGCCTGTATTGTGCTGTACTGTTCTATGGTTCTATGGAACACTCCATCCTGGATTTAGTGGTTAGTGCCTCCTTAGGGGTGGGAATAAATGGAGAGAGTGGTGAGGTGGAGACCAGCCCCTCCCTCTCAGGATCTGGCTCTGGGCAGAGCCCGACCACTCGACCCATCGGGATGCTCCTCGATCCCGGCTCCTGAGGCGAGGGATTTCCCCATCGTGCCGGCATTATTGCACCGTGATTCCCCAGATGTTTTGGGGGACAGCTCCTCTGTGGCTGTTCCTAGTGATAGGACTGAGGCAGAGGTGGAGACGGCGGGTGGGGCTGAGGTTCCCGCTGCACAGTGTGGGACAGGTGAGCTGGCGATTGCTGGTTCACACGGGGAGGGCACCGAGGACTCTGCCTGCAGTGAGGGGTTGGAAGGGGATTCGTTTGAGAGTGACATCCTTGCCCCTCACGATAGGCCCCCATTGATCCCTATAGAGGAGATCCAAGAGTTTATTCAGACCTCCGAAGGTGCGAAGCATCAACCTAAATTAGCCTCCCTATGCTGGGACAGCCTGCCGAGGCTGGTTAGGTCACTGCATGTCGCCCTTTGACAGAGGGGGAAGGGGAAGAGGGTGACCGTGAATAATAGGCGCCAGCTTAATACCTTCCTGGATGACCTAAAGAGAGACTTCAAGGCTGGAGGAGGCCACACTCGTTCGGAGGGTAGGGGGTCACCAGCTGGCTCTGGCACTACTCTAACCTGCAGGACAAAGAGCAGTCGTGTTCTTTCTGGGGCTTGCAAGGTGAAGAGCGGCTCTGCTCTGACTGGGAAGGGTAAGGGTGCCAAGGCCTAGTGTGCTCCTGACATGAGATACACCATAGCCTTAATGTGAATGGCAGCAGGGGTTCCCTCCATAGGTTCCATACTCTCTCTGTCCTCAATGAAGGGAGATATGCGGTGAGCCTCCTGCAGGAAACCCACACCATCCCCGGAGATGTCTCCATCTGTCTCCTGGAGTGGCAGGGAGGGGTCTACATGAGTCACCTCAACTCCACCTCCAGTAGGGTGGTGATTCTGTTGGCCCCTGTTTTCCAACCGGAAATTTCGTGACAGTTCAGGATGTTGTTCCCGGCCGCCTGCTCCAGCTTGCTGTGCGCCTGGACGGTGTGCCGCTGTCAACGTGTACGCCCCCAGGCGTGGGGTGCTGCAGACGGGCCTGTTCCATCAGGTGTCCAACTTGATTGGCTCCATTGACCCCGGGGACTGTGTTATCCTCGGGGGGTGGGGGTGGGGGGAATATTTCAACTGCACCCTCGAGGAGGGGGACTGCTCTGGCCTCCAGCGCAACCCGGCGTCAGCGAAGACCTTGAAGGAGCTCGTGGGTTCCTTTGACTTGGTGGACACCTGGCGGAACCTTCACCCTGACTCTAGCGCCTTCTCGAGGAGGTCCAGAGGGGGAGGCTCCCGCATAGACAGAGGGTACATTTCCCAGGCGTACGTCTCGGCGGCCTCCATGCGGCCGGGGCCATGCTCGGACAACCACCTCGTGTGGGCAGAGTTCATTCGGCCGCTCACGCGGGTGGGGTCCACGTACTGGCACTTTAACAACCGGCTGCTGGAGGACGGCCGATTCCGGGATTCGTTCAGAGCTTTCTGGATTGCTCGGAGGGGGAGAACGGGAGGACTTCTGCTCCCTAAGGCTATGGTGGGATCCGGTTTCTCTGTCAGGAATACACTAGGGGGTCGACCAAGGGGCGGGACTCTTGAGATCGGGCGACTTGAGAGAGAGCTGCTCTGACCGCTGGGGACCAGAGCCTGTGGCGGGACTACCAGGAGAAGGATGCGCTGAGGGCACTGCAGCTTGAGTGGTCCCGAGGCGCGTACGTGAGGGCACGGATCCAAATGCTGCACGATTTGGACCGTGGCTCACCCTTCTTCTCGTTGGAGAATCGGCGGGGAGTCCGCAAACAGCTGGTAGAATTGCTGGGGGGCTGACGGCTCCTCCGTCACTGATCCTGCCGGGATCACCAGGAAAATCTGTTCTTTTAACGGGGACTTGTTCTTGCCAGACCCATCCAGTGCGGATGCGTGCGGGGTGGTTTGGGAGGGGTTGCCAACGGTCGGGCCAGAGGAGGCGGAGCGGCCGGATGCTCCCATGACTCGGGCCGAGCTGTCTGCGGCTCTTCAGCAGCTCCGTATGGGCAAGTCCCCTGGCCTAGACGGCTTGATCGTCGAATTCCTTCAGGAATTCTGGGATGTCGTGGGGAATGATTACGCCCTTGTCTTGGGGGAGAGCTTGGCCACCGGGGAGATGCCCCTTTTATGGCGGAGAGCTGTCGTGGTCCTGTTTCCCAAGAAGGGAGACCTCCGCCTGTTGAAGAACTGGCTGCCGGTTTCTCTCTTGTGCACGGACTACAAGGTCTTCGCCTGGGCAATGGCCAACCGTCGCGGCTCTGTGCTGCGACGGATCATACATCCGGACCAGTCCTATACGGCCCCAGGCTGGTCCATTCAGGACAATATCCACCTGGTCCGGGACCTGATCCAGGAGACTGGATCCCCGGCAACGTTTCTCTCCCTTGACCAGGAGAAGGCGTTTGACTTGGGTGGATCATGGTCTCCTGGCGGACACTCTGCGGGCGTTCGGGCTCGGACCGCATTTGTGGTCCGGGTCCGGCTCTTGTACCTTGGGCAAGGCCAACGGTTCGTTGACGGCACCCATTCCGAGAGCAGTACGTCAGGGATGCCCCATATCTGGCCAGTTGTATGCCATCTGCGTCGAACCATTCCTGTGTCTCCTTTGGAGGAAGTTGATGGGTCTGGTTCTGCATGAGCCAGACATGGAGGTCGTCCTTTCGGCCTACGCCGACAACGTACTCCAGATGATGACAGACCCCATCGACCTGCGGAGGATGCGCGAGTGCCAGGAGGTTTTCTCGGCAGTGCCCTCTGCCAGGATCAACAGGGCGAAATGTTATAAACATAGAAAAACTATAGCACAATTCAAGGCCTTTGGCCCACAGTCGGCCACTGTGCCGACCATGTACCTACCCTAGACATTACTAGGCTTACTCATAGACCTCTATTTTACTCAGCTCCATATACCTATCTAACAGTCTCTTGAAAGACCCTGTCGTATCCGCCTCCACCACCGTTGCCGGCAGCCCATTCCACGCACTCACCACTCTCTGAGTAAAAAACTTACCCCTGACATTCCCTCTGTACCTCCTGCCCAGCACCTTAAACCTATGTGCTCTTGTGGCCACCATTTCAGCCCTGGGGAAAAGCCTCTGACAATCTACCCGATCAATACCTTTCATATACACCTCTATCAGGTTCCCCCTCATCCTCCGTCGCTCAAAGGAGAAAAGGCCGAGTTCCCTCAACCTGCTTTCATAAGGCATGCTCTGCATTCCAGGCAGCATCCTTGTAAATCTCCTCTGCACCCTCTCTATGGCTTCGACATAGTTCCTGTAGTGAGGCGACCAGAAATGAGCACAATACTCCAAGTGGGGTCTGACCAGGGACCTATATAGCTGCAACATTACCTCTCGGCTCCTAAGTTCAATTCCCTGATTGATGAAGGACAATACACCATATGCCTTCTTAACCACAGAGTCAACCTGTGCAGCCGCTTTGGACTCGGACCTCAAGATCCCTTTGATCACACTGCCAAGAGTCCTACCATTAATACTATATTCTGCCATCGCAAAATGAACCACTTCACACTTATCTGGGTTGAACTGCATCTGCCACTGCTCAGCCCAACTTTGCATTCTATCTATGTCCGTCTGTAACCTCTGACAATCCTCCAAACTATCCACAACACCCCCAACCTTTGTGTCATCCACAAACTTACTAACCCACCCCTCCACTTCTTCATTCAGGTCGTTTATAAAAATCACAAAGAGTAAGGGTCCCAGTACAGATCCCTGAGGTACACCACTGGTCACCGACCTCCACGCAGAATACGACCCTTCAACAACCACTCTTTACTCTCTGTGGGCCAGTCAGTTCTGGATCCACACTGCAATGTCCCCTTGGATCCCATATCTCCTCACCTTCTCCATAAGCCTCGCATGGGGTACCTTATCAAACGCCTTGCTGAAATCCATATACACTACATCTACTGCTCTCCCTTCATCGATGTGCTTAGTCACATCCTCAAAAAATTCAATCAGGCTCGTAAGACAGGACCTGCCCTCGACAAAGCCATGCTGACTATTCCTAATCATATTATACCTCTCCAAATGTTCATAAATACTGCCTCTCAGGATCTGCTCCATCAGCTTACCAACCACTGAGGTAAGACTCACCTCAGTTTATAATTTCCTGGGCTATCCCTAATCCCCTTCTTGAATAAGGGAACATCATCCGTAACACTCCAATCTTCCGGAACCTCTCCCGTCTCCATGGACGACACAGAGATCATCTTCAGAGGTTCTGCAATCTCCTCCCTTGCCTCCTACAGCAGCCTGGGGTATATCTCATCCGGTACCGGCGACTTATCCAACTTGATGCTTTCTAAAAGTTTCAGCACTACCTCTTTTCTAATATCTACATGCTCAAGCTTTTCAGTCCGCTGCAAGTCCCCACAACAATCCCCCAGATCTTTTTCCGTGGTGAATACTGACGTAAAGTATTCATTAAGTACCTCCACTATTTCTTCCGGATCCATACACACTTTCCCACTGCTGCACTTGATAGGCCCTATCCTGTCACATCTCATCCTCTTACTCTTCACATACTTGTACAACGCCTTGGGGTTTTCCTTAATCTTGCCCGCCAAGGCCTTGTCATGTCCCCTTCTGGCTCTCCTAATCTCTTTCTTAAGCTCCTTCCTCTTAGCCTTGTACTCTTCTAGATCTCTAACATTATCGAGCTCTCTGCCTTTTGTAAGCTTTTCTTTTCCTTTTGAGTAGATTTATTACAGCCTTTGTACACCACGGTTCCTGTATCCTCTCGTGACTCCCCTGTCTCATCGGAACATGTCTATGCAGAACTCCACACAAATATCCCCTGAATATTTGCCACATATCTTCTGTACGTTTCCCAGAGAACATCTGTTCCCAATTTAATCTTCTATTTTCCTGCCTGAAAACCTCATAATTCCCTTTACACCAAGTAAACACCTTTCTAGTCTGTCTGTTCCTATCCCCCTCTAGTGCTAACGTAAAGGAGATAGAATTATGATCACTATCACCAAAATGTTCACCCACTGAGAGATCTGACACCTGACCAGGTTCATTTCCCAATATCAAATCAAGCACAGCCTCTCCTCTTGTAGGCATATCTACATACTGTGTCAAGAATCCTTCCTGAACACACCTAACAAACTCCACCCCATCTAAACCCATCACTGTCTGGAGATGCCAATCGATGTTTGGGAAATTAAAATCCCCCATCACAACAGCTCTGTTATTCTCACACCTTTCCGGGATCTGCCTCCCTATCTGCTCCTCAATAATCTTTCACTATTGGGCGGCCTATAAAAAACACCCAGTAAAGTTATCGACCCCTTCCTGTTTCTAACCCCCACCCACAGTCACTCCGTAGACATTCCCTCCACAACGTCCACCTTTTCCGCAGCCGTGACACTATCTCTGATCAACAGTGCCACTCCCCCACCTCTTTAGCCTCCCTCCTTGTCCTTTCCGAAACACCTAAAACCCGGCACTTGAATCAACCATTCCAGCCCCGGAGCCATCCAAGTCTCCGTAATGGCCACCACATCGTAGCTCCCAAGTATTGATCCAAGCTCTAGGCTCATCCGCTTTGTTCACAATCCTCCTTGCGTTAAAATAGACACATCTCAAACCTGTCTGAACACTTCCCCTCTCTATCACAGCTTATGGTACTTACTCCTAACTTCCTCTATTTGAGAGCCAAACACCTCTTCCCCAGTCTCTCCAGAACAGATCCTACCCCCCAACAATTCTAGTTTAAACTCCCCAGTAGCCTTAGCAAACCTCCCCGCCAGTATGTTAGTCCCCCCGGGATTCAATGCAGCACATCCTGTTTGAACAGGTCATACCTGCCCCAAAAGAGGCCCCAATGATCCAGAAATCTGAATCCCTGCTCCTTACTCCAATCCCTCAGCCGCGCATTTAACCTGCTCCTCATTCTGTTCCTATACCCACTGTCGCTTAGCACAGGCAGTAATCTGGAAATTACTACCTTTGAGGTCCTGCTTCTCAACTTCCTTCCTAATTCTCTATAGTCTCTTTTCAGGACCTCGTTCTTTTCCCTACCTATGTCGTTGGTACCAATATGTACCACGGCCTCTGGCTGTTCTCCCTCTCCCTTCATGATATCTTGGACGCGATCCGAAACATCCCGGACCCTGCCACCTGGGAGGCAAACTACCTTCCAAGTTTCTTTCCTGCGTCCACAGAATTGCTCGTCTGCCCACCTAACTAAAGAGTCCCCCATCCCTCCTTACTCCTTCCCTACCCACCTGAGCCACAGGGCCAGACCCTGTGCCAGAGACACTGCCACTGTTGCTTCCTCCAGGTAGGCTGTCTCCCCCAACAGCACTCAAGCAGGAGTACTTATTGTCAAGGGCTACAGCCACAGGGGTAACTCTCTGGTACCTGACTCTTCCCCTTGCGCCTCCTCACTGTGACCCAATTGCCTGATTCCGATGGTCCCAGTGTGACCACCTGCCTATAACTACTCTCTATCACCTCCTCATTCTCCCTGACCAGACGAAGGACATCGAGCTGCATCTCCAGTTCCCTAACACGGTCCCTCAGGAGCTGCAGCTCGACACACCGGGCGCAGACGTAGCCTTCCCGGAGGCAGGGATACTCCGGGAACTCCCACATCTGATACTGAGTACAGGAAACCCCACTCATACCCCTTCCATAACTCAAGTCACCTACCTTACCCCGCCCCTTTAGCGCCTGTCCCTTGAGCCAAAGCCCAGAACACTCTGCTGCCGCTCCGAGGCTGCCCGCTGGATAGGGCGGATCGCTTTTTAAACAGCCCGCGCCTTACCGGCTGACGTCACGCTCCTGCGCAGTCCAGTCCCAACTATTCCCGATTAAAACTTATTAAAAAACTTATAAAAGAGAACCTTACTCAGCTAAACCTTACAATAAAAACTCTATGCAAAAAAAGAAGGAAAACTTATCTGTCCCAAAGTCCCGACCTCTGCCGATGCGAAACCCACGAAACTCATGTTCCGGACTCTTAGTGGGTCAGTGGCAGGTGGACTCCCTGCCGGAGGAGATGACTCCGTTTGCATGGAGTACCACGCATCTGCTCTACCTGGGAGTCTAACTGAGTCCCTCTGGGGAGACCTGGCTGGCAAACTGGCAGGACCTGGAGACGAAAGTCGTGGCCCGGCTGGGGCGCTGGTCAGGCCTCCTCAGGGTGCTTTCCTATCGAGGCAGGGTGGTGGTCATAAACCATCTGGTGGCCTCCATGTCGTGATACCGGATGGTCACCTTGACCCCACCCGCAGCCTTTGCCACGAGAATGCAGGGGAAGTTAGTGAACTTCTTCTGGGGAAATAGGAAACACTGGGTCTCTGCCGTGGTCCTGAATCTCCTGTTGGAGGAGGGCAGACAGTCGCTGGTATGTGTACGTGCACGGCTGGCAGCTCTCCACCTCAGGACCCTGCAGAGATTCCTGTACACCGGGCACCCTCCGTACTTTCTCCAGAGGGGCGCTGCCTCCATGAGGTGACGCGGCTACCGCCGGCGGGCATCAGCTGTGCTGCTCTGCGGAGGCTGCCCAGCTTCTATCAGGATCCACTATGAGCTTGGAACATGGTTGCCTCTGGCCAGGATCCCCCTCCGCTGGTGGAGGGCGGTGCTCCGGCTGAGAGATCAGATCAGCCGGAGCTGCTCGTCGGGCCCAGGCCCCGGAATGTTATCCAGGAGCCGGCCCCACACAACTTGAGCCACATTTAATCGGGACCCATTGTGCCCTTTCGGGATGCAGGTAGGAGGTACCTGTATGGGCTGCAGCTCCACACCCTCCACTTCCTAGCCGTTGTCCACCGTCCCAACACGCCATGGTGGTTGCTTTTTCCACCTGGGAGCGGGGGGGGGGGGGGTGGTGGGGGTTTTCCCAGTGGAAGTCCCTTTACGGAGGTGGAGGCTGCTTCACAGGGCGGTGCCCTGTAATAAGTTTCTTAGTTTGTGCATGGATCTCCCAGCCGACTGTCACTTCTGCAGGCTGGAGGAGACAGTGTACCACATGTACTTGGAGTGTGCGAGGTTGCAGCCCCTTTTTGCATATCTGCGGGGGCTGCTCCTCGCCTTCTGGCTGCACTTTAGCCCCAACCTATTCATCTGTGGTCATCCAGTAAGGAAGGGGGGGGGGGGGGGGGGAGCAAGGAGGGCTGAGGATATCTTGGTGATCTTGCTCCTGGGGCTAGCTGAGGTGGCTCTCCGTTGGTCCTGGAAGTGGGTAGCGGAAGGTGCTGCCCGGGTGGACGCCTCGAGATGTTCCGGAGTTATGTCTGTGCCTGGGTAGCTGTGGAGAGGGAACATGCGGAGTCCACGGGTACCACGGAGACATTCCGGGACTGTTGGGCACCGTGGGGGATAAATGCCATCCTTGGTAGGGATGGGGATATTTTAATTTAGTTTAGTTGTGTTAGTGGCTGTGTTTAGTCACTGTTATTGTCTCTGTTG
Source organism: Pristis pectinata (assembly GCF_009764475.1). NCBI lineage: Eukaryota > Metazoa > Chordata > Chondrichthyes > Rhinopristiformes > Pristidae > Pristis > Pristis pectinata. The sequence goes on from NC_067442.1 coordinate 7,293,307, forward strand.
TAGTTTTGTAGTATTGTAGATAGTATTTTGTAATAAAGGAATTTAAAAAAAGGGGTCAGACAAACGGTGAAGCTCCCTCTACACCGTCATATCACACATTCCCAGGGTGAGACACACAGTGAAGCTCCTTCCGCACCGTCCCCTCACACACTCCCGGGGTCAGACACAAGGTGAAGCTCTCTCCATACCGTCCCGTCACACACTCCCGAGTTTGTGTGATTTGGGGAGAAGCCAGAGTGTTTGAAGGAAAGCGGGAGATAGAGAGGTTGCTCTCACATGGAGACTTACCAATTGCTTCATAATAAATAAGGAATCCGAGGAATTGTCCCTCATTGGAGAAATCCGATTGAAATTCCAGGTCCATGGTGTTCCCTGTGGATGTCAGGACCCGACCTCTGGGTGGATTCCCCACGACAGAGTTATCATTCCCACAGAATACTCCGAGAGTTTTCCCCCCAGAACTGACCTGGAGGGGAGGGGTGGAAAGGGTTAAATCTCCATCAATGCAACAAACACACACGCACACACACACACACACACACACACACACACACACAAGCACACCACACACACACACACACACACACACACAGAGACACACACACAGATACACTTACAGACACGCACACACATGCTCACACTACACAGACACACGCACACTCACACAGACACACACACAGACACACACAGACACACACAGACACACACACACAGACACACACTCAAAGACAAACACACACACACTCACTGAGCGCGCACACACACAAATACACACACACGCACTCACACACTCACCGATCACACACCCACTGACACACAGACACAGTCAGACCCACCACACGCACACCGACACCACTCGGTGGCAGGACCACCAACACACCCACACCGACACACAGTCAGACCCACACCGCCCAGTGGCGGGACCCAACGACACACCCACACACAGTCAGACCAACACACACACCGCCCAGCGGTGGGACCCACCGACACACCCACACACACTGACACACAGTCAGACCCACATCCACACAACCCGGCCGTGTGACCCACCAACACACCCACACACACCGACACACAGTCAGACCCAACCCGCCCGGCGCTAGGACCCACCGACGCACAGTCAGACCCACACCCACACCGCCCGGAAGCGGGACCAATCAACACACCCACACACACTGACACACAGTTAGACCCACACCCACACTGCCCGGCGGTGGGACCCACCGACACACCCACACACACCGACACACAGTCAGACCCACACCGCCGGGCACTGGGACCCACCGACACACCCACACGCACCGACACACAGTTAGACCCACACCCACACTGCCCGGCAGTGGAACCCACCGACACACCCACACACACCGACACACAGTCAGACCCACACCCACACTGCCTGGCAGTGGGACCCACCGACATACCCACACAAACCAACACACAGTCAGACCCACACCCACACCGCCCAGCGGTGGGACCCACCGACACACCCACAACAAAACACACACACACCCACACCCACAGTCAGATCCATACACATACCGCCCGTTGGCAGGTCACACCGACACACTCACAACCACCGATACACAGTCAGATCCACGCCCACACCGTCCGGCGGTGGGACCAACTGACACACCCACTGACACACAGACACTGTCAGACCCAGACCCACACCGCCCGGTGGTGGGACCAACTGATACACCCACACACACCGACACACAAGACAATCAGACCCACAGCCACACCGCCCGGCGATGGAACCCACCAACACACCCACACACACCGACACACAAGACAGTCAGACCCACAGCCACACCGCCCGGCGATGGAACCCACCAACACACCCACACACACCGACACTCAGACACCGTTAGACCCACACCCACACCACCTGGTAGTGGGACCCACTGACACACCAACACCCACTGACATACAGTCAAACCCACACCCACACTGCCCAGCAGTGGGACCCACCGACAGACCCACAAATACCGACACACAGACACAGTCAGATACACATCCACAACGCCTGGAGTTGGGACCCACCTGCACACCCACACACACTGACACATAGACACAGTCAGATCCAGACCCACAACACTCGGTAGTGGGACCCACCGACACACCGACACCCACTGACATACAGTCAAACCCGCACTCACACCGCCCAGCAGTGGGACCCACCAACACACCCACACCCACCCACACACACACACACACACAGTCAGACCCATACACATACCGCCTGTCGGCAGGTCACACCAACACACCCACACACAGTCAGACCCACACACACACCGTCAGGTGGTGGGACCTACTGACACACCTACACACACCCACACCGACGCACAGTCAGACCCACACCCACACCGCTCAGTGGCGGGATCCACACACAGCCACACACAACACAGACCCACACACACAACGCCGGCAGCGGGATCCACACACACTGACACACACCGACACACAACCAGACCCACAACCACACCGACCCGTGGTGGGACCCACTGACACCCACCGACATACAGTCAAACCCACACCCACACTGCCCAGCGGTGGGACCCACCGACACACCCACACCCACACCCACACACAGTCAGACCCAAACACATACCGCCCGTCGGCAGGACAGAGCGACACACCCACCCACAGTGACACGCAGTCAGACCCACTTCCACACCGCCCGGCAGCGGGACCCACCGACAAACACCCCCCCCCCCCCCACACACACACAGTCAGACCCACACCCACACCGCCCGGCGGTGGGACTTACTGATACACCCACACCCACCGACACACAGTCAGACCCACACTCACACAGCCCTGCGGCAGGACCCACCGACACACCCACACACACCAACGCACAGTCAGACCCACACCCACACCGCCCGGTGATGTGACCCACCGACACACCCACAAACACCGACACACAACACAGTCAGACCCAAACCACCCGGCGGCGGGACCCACCGACACACCCACACACACTGACACACAGTCAGACTGTAGTGTGAAAGGTCATGGCTGTCATGTGACTGTGACAACACTGACCCCTCTGGCTGGGATGACACCATTGAGCACATGGCCGAAAGCAACACCACTGTCAATCAAGGTCTGGCTCCACCCACCCATCGGTACACACCTTGACCATTGGGCCTATGTAAGTACCTGTTGTACCTGGCCATGGCCCATTGTGCAGTTTTGAATCACCAAGGCTGGCTCCACTCAGTTCTCCGGCACTATAAAAGGTGCTGCACGTGCTGGATTTCTCTCTCTCTCCCTCCCTCCCTCCCTCCCTCCCTCCCTCCCTCCCTCCCTCCCTCCCTCCCTCTCTTCCTCTCTCTCTCTCTCTCTCTCTCTCTCTCTCTCTCTCTCTCTCTCTCACGATGTTGAGGTAAGCTGTACATGACTTCAGGGTGGATAGTTAAAGATCCTGGGGAGCGTTAGAGCCAATGTTTGTCCAGATTCAAGGTGTTCAGACATGGTATTGTTTATTCCTTGATCATTTGTAACCAGTTCATTGTGAGTGTGTGTGTGTGAGTGTGAGTGAGTGTGAGTGAGTGTGTGAGTGAGTGTGTGTGAGTGTGTGTGAGTGTGAGTGTGTGTGAGTGTGAGTGTGAGTGAGTGTGAGTGTGAGTGTGTGTGAGTGTGTGTGTGAGTGAGTGTGAGTGTGTGTGAGTGTGAGTGAGTGTGAGTGAGTGTGAGTGTGTGTGAGTGAGTGTGAGTGTGTGTGAGTGTGAGTGTGAGTGAGTGTGAGTGAGTGTGAGTGTGTGTGAGTGAGTGAGTGTGTGTGAGTGAGTGAGTGTGAGTGAGTGTGAGTGAGTGTGAGTGAGTGTGAGTGTGTGTGAGTGTGTGAGTGAGTGTGAGTGTGTGTGAGTGTGTGAGTGTGAGTGTGAGTGAGTGTGAGTGAGTGTGAGTGTGTGTGTGAGTGAGTGTGAGTGTGTGTGAGTGTGTGAGTGTGAGTGTGTGTGAGTGAGTGTGAGTGAGTGTGAGTGTGTGTGAGTGTGTGAGTGTGAGTGTGTGTGAGTGTGTGTGAGTGTGAGTGTGAGTGAGTGTGAGAGTGAGTGTGAGTGAGAGTGAGTGTGAGTGTGAGAGTGAGTGTGAGTGAGTGAGTGTGAGTGAGTGTGAGTGAGTGTGAGTGTGTGTGAGTGTGTGTGTGAGTGTGAGTGTGAGTGAGTGTGAGTGAGTGTGAGTGAGTGTGAGAGTGAGTGTGAGTGAGAGTGAGTGTGAGTGTGAGAGTGAGTGTGAGTGAGTGAGTGTGAGTGAGTGTGAGTGAGTGTGAGAGTGAGTGTGCATCCGTTCCCATCCATGCTGTCCCCACTTTTGTCTTTGTAAATAAATTTTCCCTTTTTAAAAGACGCGTCTGAAGCCCTCTGCCTTTAAGATCCGAAAGAACCTTTTCTCACAAGACAGACCCACACCCACACCGCCTGGTGGTGGGACCCACCGACACACCCGCACCCACCGACACACAGTCAGACCCACATCCACTCCGCCCGGCGACGGGACCCACCTTGAGCCGATCGTACACACAGTCCCGGGAAGGTTCCAACTGGAAGTACCGGAACTGAAGACGGACCCGATACCCAGGGGGCACCCCAACAGCCCACGAGGCCCTGCTGTCATTGGGGTAGGAGTCCGGATACCCGGGCGACGTGATCTCACCGAACATGGGGTTGCTGTTTCCGCTGACTCCCATGGCCAGGGCTGAGACCACCAGGGCCCACCTGTGGGGGTGGGGGGGGGGGTTATCCATCAGCGGCACCATGGCTCCTCTCTGCTACCACTCCCCAACCATCGCCCCCACTGCACCCGGTGGTCCCTGCCACCCCCTCCCTCCTGCCCCCCCCCCCGTGGTGTGAGACAATTGTCCTCCTTCCTCCCTCCCCCCCTGTGGTGTGAGACACGCCCCCTCCCTACCTCCCCCCGTGCACCCTGTACTACCTTAATGCACCCTGTACTACTTCGACGCTTTCTGTACAACCTCAGTGCACTGGGCAGTACCTCAACGCAAACTGTGCTCCGTCAACACACTCTGCACTACCTCACTGCACTCTGTACTGCCTCAATGCAACCTGTTCTCCCTCAATGCTCTCTGAACTACCTCAATGAACTCTGAACTACCTCAACACACTCTGTACTAGCTCAATACACTCTGTATTACCTCAGTGCACCGTGTAGCACCTCAGTGCACCCTGTACCACTTCAATGCACTCTGTACTACCGCAAACCCCTCTGTACTTCCTCAATGCACTATCCTACCTGAATGCACCGTGCGCTCCCTCAATGCATTCTGTACGACCTCAACACATTCTGTACTACCTAAATGCACCCTGCACTAACTCACTGCACTCAGTACTATCTCAATGCACTCTTTTCCTACTCAAAGCTCTCTGTACTACCTCAATGCCCTCTGTACTACTTCAATGCACTCTGTACTTCCTCAACTTTCTCTGTAGTATCTCAATGCACTTTGTACTACTACAATGCACCCTGTACTACCTCACTGCAGCCTGTACTACCTCAATGCACTCTGCACTACCTCAATGCATCATATCCTACCTCAATGCTCTTTGCACTCTCAATGCACCCTGCACCCCCTCAATGCACCCTGTACCACCTCAACGCACCCTGTACCACCTCAACACACAATGTACTACCTCAATGCACCCTGTACCACCTCAATGCACCCGATACTATCTCAATGCCCTCTGTACTACGCGAATGCTCTCTGTACTACCTGAATGCACCGTGTACTACCATGATGCACCCTGTACTAACTCAGTGCAGCCTGTACTACCGCAATGCACCCTGTAGTAACTCAGTGCAGCCTGTACCACCGCAATTCACTCTGTGCTACCTCAATGCCCTCTGTACTACGTCAGTGATCTCTGTACTATCTTTCACCCTGTACTACTTCAATGCACTGTGTATTACCTCAACTTACACTGTACTACTTGAATGCAGACTGTACTACCTAAATGCACCCTGTACTAACTCACTGCGCTTTGTATTATCTCAATGCACCCAGTGCTAACTGAATGCACTGTGTACTACCTCAATGCACCCTGTACTAACTCAGTGCACCCTGTACTACCTTAATGCATCCTGTACTACCTCAATGCACTGGGTACTACCTCAATGCAATCTGTGCTCCCTCAACGCACGCTGCAATACCTCTTTGCACCCTTTACTACCTAAATGAAACATGTGCTACCTCAATGCACTGTGCACTACCTCATTGCTGCCGGTACTACCTTAATGCACAGGATACTACCTCAATGCAACCTATACTACATCAACGCACTCTGCACTACCTCACTGCACTCTGTACTGCCTCAATGCACCCTGTACTGCCTTAATACCTTCTACACTACCTCATTGCACTCTGGACTACCTCAGTGCACCCTGTACTACCTCAATGCACGCTGTGCTGCCTCAGTGCACCCTGTGCTAACTCAATGCCCTCTGTACTACCTCAACTTATTCTGTACTACCTCAGAGCACCCTGTACTACATCAATGCACACTGTGCTCCTTCAATGCACCCTGTAAGAACTCAATGCACCCTGTACTAACTCAATGCACTGTGTACCATCTCAATGCACCTTGGACTACCTCAGTGCACTCTGTGCAACCCCAATGCATCAATTCACACTGTGCTACCTCAATGCACCCTGAACTAACCTAATGCACTGTTTACCACCTCAATGCACCCTGGACTACCTCAATGCACACTGTGCTACCCCAACGCACTCTGTAGTACCTCAATGTACCCTGTACCACCTCAATCCACCCTGCACCACTTCAATGCTCTCTGTACTACCTCAATGCCCTCTGTACTTCCTCAATGCACCCTACTTCCTTAATACAGTCTGTACTTCCTCAATTCACTCTGTCCTACCTCAATGCACTCTGCCCAATCTCAATGCACCGTGCACTCCCTCAATGCACTCTGTACTACTTCAACACATTCTGTGCTACCTAAGTGCAACTAGTTCTACCTCCATGCACCCTGCACTACCTCAATGCACTCTGTGCTTCCGCAACTTACTCTGTAATACCTCAATGCACCATTGTACTACCTCACCGCACTCTATGCTACCGCAGTGCACTCTGTCCAACCTCAAGGCGCCATGTACTACCTCAATGCACCCTGTACTACCTCAATGCACGCTGTACTGCCTCAATGCACCCTGTACTACCTCAATGCACTGTGCTATCTCAATGCACCCTGTACTACCTCAATGCACCCTGTAACACCTCAATGCACCCTGTGCTACCTCAATGCTCTCTATGCTACCTCAATGCCCTCAATACTAACTCAGTGCTCTCTCTACAGCCTCAACTTACTCTGTACTACCTCAATTCGCTCTGTACTACCTCAATGCACCCTGTACTACTTAATGCACCCTGCATTATTTCAACGCACCCTATACTAACTGAATGCTGTTTACTACCTCAATGCACCCTGTACTACCTCAATGCACCCTGTACTCCTTCAATGCACCGTCTACTACCTCAGTGCACTCGGTTCTACCTCAGTGCAGCCTGTATTACCTCAATGCAGTCTGTAATACCTCAATGCATCTGCACTGCCTCAGTGCAGTCTGCAATGCCTCAATGCACCCTGTACTACCTCGATGCACCCAGTACTACCTCGATGCACCCTGTACTACCTCAATGCACGCTGTACTATCTCAATGCACTCTTTACTGCCTTAATGCACTCTGCGCTACCTCAATGCACCCTTTGCTACCTCAATGCACCCTATACTCCCTCAATGCACTCTGTACTACCTATATGCACTCTGTACTACCTCAATGCACCCTTCACGACTTGGGCCGTGGTGGGGGAGTGGGGAGAATTGGGGCAGGCGGGTGCATGGGTGGTGTGGGGGGGGGGGGGGATGGGGGAAGCCCACAAGGTTACAGGTAGAACATGCAAACTCCTCACACTTCTCGAAGCAAGTGGCAAATCCTTGATTCCTGAAATTCAGCGATGCAACGATGGCTTTGCACTGAAGTGGACTTTGCTTAGTCCTGATTGTGTCCTTTCTAATAGTGTTCCATGGACCACTCCCTGTTCCCGAGAATGTGTGACGGGATGGTGTAGTGGGAGCTTCACTGTGTCTCTGACCCCAGAAGTGTGTGATGGGATGGTGCGGACAGAGCTTCACTGTGTGTCTGAGTGTGTGTTGGGACGGTGCGGAGGGAGATTCACTGTGTGTCTGACTACGGGAGTGTGTGATGGGACGGTGCGGGGTGGGTGAGTCCAGGACAAGAGGGCACAGAGTACCCATTTAGAACAGAGATGAGGGGAAATTTCTTTAGCCAGAGGGTCATGGATTTATGGAATTCGTTGCCACGTACAGCTGTGAAGGCCCGATCATTGGAGGTAATTAAGGAGGAGATTGATAGGTATCTAATTAGTCGGGGTATGAAGGGATATGGGGAAAAGGCCGGGAATTGGGGCTAGTTGGGAGAATAGTTTAGCTCATGGTGAAGTGATGGAGCAGACTCGATGGGCCAAATGGCCTACTTCTGCTCCTTTGTCTTGTGATCTTGTGATGTTGTGTGGGAGTGTGTGACGGGATGGTGCAGAGGGAGCTTCACTGTGTGTCTGACCCTGGGAGTGTGTGATGGGATGGTGCGGAGGGAGCCTCATCTTGTGTCTGACACTGGAAGTGTGTGATGGGACTGGGTGGAGGGAGCTTCACTGTGTGTCTGACCTCGGGAGTGTGTGATGGGACAGTGCACGTTGAACATGGAACACTACCGCACAGTACAGGCCCTTCAGCCCACAATGTTGTGTCGACTATTTTATCCTGCTCTGAGATCTATCTAACCCTTCCCTCACACATAGCTCTCCATTTCTCTATCATTCATGTGTCTATCTAAGAGTCTCTTAAATGTCCCTAATGTATCTGCCCCCACAACCTCTGCCGGAAGTGCGTTCCACGCACCCACCACTCTCTGTGTAAAAAACTTACCCCTGACATCCCCCTCATACCTTCCTCCAATCACCTTAAAATGATACCCCCTCGTCTGAGCCATTGTTGCCTTGAGAAAAAGTCTCTGACTGTCCACTCGATCTATGCCTCTTGTGCACCTCTATCAAGTCACCTCTCATCCTCCTTCTCTCCAAAGAGAAAAGCCTTAGCGCGCTCGACCAATCGTCATAAGAAATGCTCTCCAATCCAGGCAACATCCTGGTAAATCTCCACTGCACCCTCTCTAAAAGCTTCCACATCCTTCCTATAATGAGGCGACCGGAATTGAACACAATACTGTAAGTGTAGTCTAAAAAGAGTTCTAAAGAGCTGCAACATCACCTCGCGGCTGTTAAACTCAGTACCCCGACTAATAAAGGCCAACACTCCATACACCTTCTGAACAACCCTGTCGACCTGCGCGGCAACCTTGAGGGATCTACGGACATGGACCCCAAGATCCCACCCTTGAGGGATCGATGGACGTGTACCCTAAGATCCTAACCTTGATGGATCTATCGACATGGACCCCAAGTTCTTAAACTTGAGGAATCTGTGGATGTGGACCCCAAGATCCCAAACTTGTGGCATTGATGGACATGGATCCCAAGATCCCAACCTTAAGGGATCTATGGACGTGGACCCCAAGATCCCAACCTTGAGGGGTCTATGGGTGTGGACCCCGTTCCCAATGTTGAGGGATTTTATGGACTTGGATCCCAAGATCCCAACCTTGTGGGATCGATGGACGTGGACCCCAAGATCCCAACCTTGAGTGATCTACGGACGTGGACTTCAAGATCCCAACCTTGAGGTATCGATGGACGTGGACCCCGAAATCCCTCTGTTCCTCCACACTGCCAAGAATCCTGCCATTAACTTTGTATTCTGACTTCAAATTCTATCTTTCGAAGTGTATCACTTCACACTTCTCCGGGTTAAACTCCATCTGCCTCCGTTGGGGGAGAGTCTGCAAGCGGGGGGGGGGGGGGGGGGAGGGAGCAGAGCCTCGTAACAGAGGGGATGTCCATTTGGAATAGAGATAGGGGAAGAATCTCCTCATCCGAGGGGGAGTGGGAAGGGGTTTCAGTGAAACCGTGTCCACAGAGAATCGATGGCAAAGTGCGGCAGGGTGACGTCTGGACTTTGTATCGAGGACCGAGACCAAGGTCAGATTGTGAAACTTGTCGATGACACAAACATTGAGCGTCAGACCAGAGGTGGCTCCGAGTGAAACAGAGGGTGTTCTGGGGGGGTGGACAGGGGAGTGGGTATCTCCCCCCCCCCATTGTGGGGGTTGGGTGGGGGGAGAGGGTCCAGGACGTGGGAGGGTGCTAAGTCTCATGGAATAAAAGCATGGAGGAGAGGGAACATGGTGGGAGGGGAGGTAGGGGAGGGGAGACTGGAGAGGGGAGATGGGAGACAGGTAGACAGAAGAAGGGAGATGGGGCGAGACAGGAGGGGAGATGGGGAGGGGGAGACAGGGGAGGGGAGATGGGCAGACAGGAGAAGGGAGCTGGGGGAGTGGGAGTCAGGGGAGAGGTAGGGGAGGCAGGAGAGGGGAGAGGGGAGACGAGAGGGGAGACATTTCGGGAGGGGGCAGGACTCATACCATGAACAGCGGGGCCCCAGGGAGCACGGGAGAGAATAGGAGGGGGCATCTCGGGGTTGGGGGTAACGGGTACATGCCCCCCCCAGAAGTAGGGGTAACGGAATCGCTCGGGGGCACTTTCCCCCTCCGTCGGTCAGGGCTACGAGCGTAAGTTGGATCCGTGCGGTACCTCGGGGAGTCCCCCACACCACCACCTACCCCCCCACCCTGCACTCACCAGCCGGCCCCCCCACCCAGCCACCCACCTGCCACCCCCACCCTACCCCAGCTCACCGGAGGCTGTACGTGGACGACATCGGACGGACTTCCCAATGACACTGAGCAGTGAAGGGTCTGACCCTGGGAACGTGACTGGGAAAGGGGGCGGGGGCTGTGGTGGGAGGGGATGTTTAGGGAGGGGGCGGGGGCTATGGAGGGAGGGGGAGGGACGGGATGTGGAGGGAGGGGCTGGAAATAGAGGAGTCTTTGGATGTGGGGGGTGGGACTGGATCTGCAGGGGTGGTGACTGTGGATCTGTGCAGCCTATGGATATGGGGGGACTGGCTCTGGGGGGAGTGGATCTGGGGTGACTGGGGGGCTGTGGATCCGGGGAGGACGATAGATCTAGGGGGTGGGACTGTAGATCTGGTGGGACTGTGGATCTGGTGGGAAGTATGTATTGGGGGGGCTGTCTATCTTTGGGGGGCTGTGGATCGGGGGACTGTGGATCTGGGGTGTGGGGGCTGTGGATCTGGGGGGGACTGGATCTGGGGGGTATGTACTGTGGATCTGGGGGTCTGATCTGCGGGGACTGTGGATCGGGGGGACGATGGATATGGGGAGTGGGGGCTATTCATCTTGGGGGGGGCTGTGGATGTGGAGAGTGGGGCTGTGTATCTGGGAGTGGGGTATGTGGATCTGGGGGTCTGTGGATCTGGGTGGTGGCGCTGTAGATCTGGGTGGTGGGGCCGTGGATCTTGGGGGAATGTGGATCTGGGGGGTGGGACTGTGGATCGGGGGGGCTGTGGATCTGTGGGGTGCTGTGGATCTGGGTGGTGGGGCTGTGTATCTGGGGGTGGGGTCTGTGGATCTGGGGGCTGTGGATCTGGGTGGTGGGGCTGTGGATCTGGGTGGTGGGGCCGTGGATCTGGGGGGGCTGTGGATCTGTGGGGTGCTGTGGATCGGGGGGGGACTGTGGATTTGGGGGGTTGTGGATCGGGGGAACTATGGACCTGGGGGGCGATTGTGGATATGTGGGCTGTGGATCTGGGGGGATGTGGATGAGGGGACTGCATCCACGGTGAGGTCTGTGGATCTGGGGGGGGGGGTGGGACTGGATCTGGGGGGCGGGGCGGTGGATCTTGGGTCTGTGGATCCGGGGGGGAATGTGGATCGGGGAACTGTGGATGGGGGGGGGGGGGGGTTCTGTTGAGCTGGAGGGAACTGTGGATCTTGGGGGGTTGAGGGTCTTGGGGTGGGGCTGTGGATCGAGGGACTGTGGATCTGGAGGGGGAACTGTGGCTCTGCATGTCTGTGGATCTGGGGAGGCTGTGGATATGGACAGTGGGCCTAGATCTGGGCGGTGGGACTGTGGATCTGGGGGGACTGTGGATCTGGGGTGTGCCTGTTGATCTGGTGGGAACTATTTGGGGGGCTGTAGATCTGGGAGGTGGGGCTGTGGATCTAGGGGTTGGGGTCTGTGGATCTGGGGGGACTGGATCTGCGGGGCTGTGGATCTGGGAGGGAGGGAGTGGAGGGTGGGGTCAGAGGGAGAGGGAAAGGTAGAGGGCAGGGAGAGGGGAGGGGAGAGGGAGGGGGTGGGGACCCGGAGAGGGGTTGGAATGGGGACGGGGAGAGGGAATAGGGGAGGGATGGCGAGGGGTGGGGGAGGTTAGAGGTACGGTGAGTTGGTGGTGGGGGTGGGGGTGAGGGGGAAGCGGAGGGGTCGTGTGGATGGGTGATGAGGAGTGGCAGGGAGATGGAGGGCAGAGGAGGGGAAAGAGAGGGGAAGGGGAAAGGGGAAGGGGAGAGGGAGGGGGAGGGGAGATCGGAGGGGGAAGGAGGGGGAAGGGGAGCGGGAGGGGAGGGGAGGGGGAGAGGGGAAAGGGAGGGGAGGCGGAGGCGGAGGGGGAGGGGTAGATCTGAGGGGAGAGGGGAGGGGAGGGAAGGGGAGGGGGAGAGGGGAGGGGAGGGGGAGAGGGGTATATGGTGAGTGGGAAGGGGAAGGGAAAGGGAGGGGGAAGGGAGGGGAGGGGAGGGTGAGGGGGAAGGGGAGGGTAGGCGGGGAGGGGGAGGGGAGGGGGAAAGGGGGAGAGGAGAGGGAGGAGAGGAGTGGAGGGGAATGGAGGTGGAGGGGGAGGGGAATGGGGATGGAGGGATTGGGGAACGGGGAGGTGGTCTGGGGGATGAGAGGAGGGGAGAGGGGGAGTGGGTGTGTTGGGTGGGACGGCGGAGTTGAGGAGATGGGGAGGGGAGGGGGAGGGAGTGGCGTGATGGGATGGGAGGGAGTTGGGGTGGGGTAGAGGGGTGGGTGTTTTGGTATGGAGGGGGTTGGTGGAGGGGGTGGCTTGGAGGGAGTTGGGGTGGGGTAGAGGAGTGGGTGTTGTGGTGTGGAAGGGGTTGGTGGAGGGGGTGGGGTGGAGGGAGTTGGGGTGGGGTAGAGGGGTGGGTGTTTTGGTATGGAGCGGGTTGGGGTGGGAGGGCGTTAGTTGGTGTGGAAGGGCTGCGTTTGTTGTTGGAGCGGGATGTATGGGTGGGGAAAGGCTGTTGTGGGTGGTTTTTAAGTGGGGGATGGGGTGAGGTGGGGTGTGATGGGCTGAGTGCGTGTGGGGGAGGGGATGTGAGCGAGGGGGTGGGACTGGGGTGGGAGGGGTGGGTGTTGTGTGGTGGGAGGGGTGGGGTTTGTTATGTGGGAGGTGGACGTGATTGTGGGGGAGTGGGATGTGTGGGTTTGATGAGAGGGTATGGGAGGGGTGGAGTGGATCATTGTGTGACGGGGAGAGGGGTGGTGGTTGTGGGGTGGGAGGGGCGGGCTGGGGTAGAGTGGTGAGTGCTGTGGTGTGGGAAAGGGAGGTGTGGGTGCGGGACGGGTGGAGAGAAAGTGGATGAGTGTATCGGTGAGTGGGGTGGGTTTTGTGGTGTGGGAGGAGTTTGGGGTAGGGTGGAGGGGTATGCAGTGGGGTTTGTGTGGGGAATGGTGTGGGAGGGGATGTGTGTGGGGCTGTGGGATGTGAAGGTGGGGTAGGGTGGATGAATGTGCGTGGGGGAGAGGGGTGGGGTTGTGGTGTGGGAGGGGATAGGGTGGGGAGTAATTAAGGTTGGGGGACGGGGAGTAGAGTGGGTGTGTGGTTTGTTGAAGGTGTAGTGTTTGAGGGGGTGTTCGGCGGGGGCTGGGTGTTGCGGAGGATGAAGGTGGTGGAGTGTTCGGGAGAGTGGATGTGTGGGTAGTGTTTGAGGGGGATTGGATGGGAAGAATTTGCGTGAGTGGGGAGGGGGATGTGAGGGTGGGGCTAGGGTGGGGGAGGGTTGGGTTGGGGTTATGTCGGGTGGGAGTGGATTGTGGTTGGGGAGAGGGGTTGTGTGGAAGGGATTGTGAGTGGGAGTTGGGGGGGGTGGTTGGTGGGAGGGGTTGTGCGCATAGGGGAGGGGGTGGGGAGATGGGTGGGGATCGTGGTGTGCGAGGGAATGTGAGGGTAGGGGAGGGGTGGGGTTGGGAGGGCGTTGGGTACGTGGTGGGGTGAGAGGGGATGAGTGTGTTTGGGGAGCGATGGGGTTTGCGGTGTGGGGGATGTGAGGGTGGGGTTAGTGTTGGGGAGGGGCTTGGGTAGGGTTGAGGAGGGGCTGTGGGGGTGAAGAGTCGGGTGTGGGTGTGAGGGGGGAACAGCGGTTAATGAGAAAAATTCCAGTAAATTCACCTTGATAGCTCTCCATGAACGTGTATAATTAATCTCCTGCATGTTCTATGTTAACACAGTAGAGAACAAAATCGTTTTCAAATCCAGCAAGTTCTTATCAGTATTGGTTATCCCTCTGTTACTCCTCACTGCTAAGACTGCTTCGTTCCTCCATACTTTGAGGCAGTCCGTCTCAACACGGTTGCACCACGAAAGCCAACCTCGCTTTTATTTGCTGGCGGGGTGCTCGCTGGTTCAACCAACAGAGGAACATAGAACACGGAATATTACAGCACAGTACAGACCCTTCAGCCCACGATGCTGTGCCGACATTTTATCCTGCTCTAAGATCTATGTGTCTCCTCGTGTTAGCCTGGGAAAAAAGTCTCAGTCTACTCGATCTATGCCTCTTGTACACCTCTATCAGGTCACCTCTCATCCTCCTCTCCAAAGAGAGAAGCGCCAGCTCGCTCAACCTATCCTCATCGGACATGCTCTCCAATCCAGGCAGCATCCTGGTAAATCTCCTCTGCACCCTCTTTAAAGCTTCCACACCCTTCCTATAATGAGGCGACCAGAACTGAACACAGTACTCCAAGTGTGGTCTGACCAGAGTTCTATAGAGCTGTAACATCACCTCGGGGCTCTTGATCTCAATCCCCCGGCTAATGAAGGCCAACACTCCACACGCCTTCTTAACAACCCTATCGACCTGCGTGGCAACCTTAAGGGATCTATGGACGTGGACCCCAAGATCCCTCCCGATCTGCCCCCAGGCCCTCCCTCCCGATTTGACTCTGGGATACCTCTCCGGAGAGGCCCCCGGGACACTCCACCCTCCCACCTCCGCCCACGGGACGCTACCCCCTCACTCCCCTGGGACCCTTCCCCACTCCCTCCCCCTGGACCGCTCCCCACTCCCCTCCACCCCAAAGACACTCTCCGCAACCCCTCCACACCCGGGACCCTGCCCCCCTTCCGGTCACGCGACGCTGCCTCCCTCTGAATCCCCGGGACACTCCTTAACTCCCTCCACCCTCGGGACACCCCTTTCCCTTTGCTCCCCCGGAACACGACCCCTCCCCTTCACCCCAAAGACACACCTCTCCCCCTCCACCTCGGGACCCTTCCTCCCTCCAGCACTGGGACGCTGCCTCCCCCGCCATCCCCGGGACAACCTCCTCACTCTCTATCCCCCGGAGACTCCCCAGTCCGCCCCCGGGACACTACCCCCTCCACCCCAGCGACACCCCCGCCCTCTGCCCCCTGGTCACACCCGCTCCGTCCCCGGGACACTCCCACCCACACCCACCCCAGAGACAATCCCCTCCCCTTCCGCCCCGGGAAACTTCCCCTCCCTCTCCACTCCCCGGGACACTCTGCCACGCTCCACCTCCACCCCCGGGACACTCCCCATACCCTCTCCACCCCCGGGACATTCACCTACCCTCTCTACCCCGGGGACACACACACTCGCGCACACACACACACACACACACACACACACTCACCCATACACACACCCTACACACACACTCACCCCCCACACACAAACAGACACACACATTCACACACACACACACTCACTCACCCCTCATACACAATCACTCACACACACACCCACACACACCCACTCACTCACACCCACACCCACACACCCACTCACTCACTCACACACTCACCCCCACACACCCACTCACACGCACAAACACAAACTGAAAGACACACACACTCACCCACTCACATACCCACACACACCCACACATCCACGCACACACTCAAACACATATCCACACACCCGAAGACACACTCACACACCCACACAGACTCTTCCACACACACTCACCCACTAACAGACCCACACACACAAGCACACTTGCACACCTACACACACGCAAACACACACCCACACAAACACACTCACTCACACACCACACATATAATCACTCATCACAAACGCACAATCAACCCCACACACACGCTCACACGCTGATACACACCCCACACACACTCACACACAGTCATTCCCCCCACACACAGACCCACTCACATACACACAGACCTACACATATACATTCAACCCTACACACACACTAACACACACATACACACACACCCACGCACACGCGTATCCACTCGTACACTCACCAAACACACACGCACACTCACTCACACATGCTCACACATACACCGCTACACAAACACTCACCCACACACAATCACACACGCTGAACCCCCCACACACGCCACTGACCCACACACCCTCTCACACACACTCACACACCCACAAATACAAACACACACACAAACACACACAACCACTCACACAAGCAAACTCACACACATACAAACACGCACACTCTCACACACCGTCATACATCACACACACTTACACGCACCCATACGCACAATCACACACAGACTCACGCCTCACACACAATGACTCACTCACACACACACTTACACGCACGCACATCCCCCCACACACATACACACACACTCTCACACACATACTCATCCCCCACACTCACACTAACCCGCGAACACCCACCCACCCACAAACTCACACACACAATCATCCCCCCACATACAGACCCACTCAAACACACACAGACCCACCCGCGCACACACACATACCCACAGACACAGACACTCCACACACACCCACATTTACTCACGCCACACACAAAATCAGTCACTTACACACACCCACACACACACTCACGCTCACCCCCACACACTCACAAACACACGCTCACCCACTCACACACACAAACATTCACCCCGACGCACCACTCATACACACACACTCACCCACCGCACACACACTCAAACGCCGACACACATCCACACAGACAAACGCATACACACATGTTCACACACACACTCACACATAGAGACAACCCCACACACACCCAGACCCACTCACACACACACACACTTCCGCCTCGCATAAACACAATACATACACACACACCCACGCACACTCCACGTACACACCAACACTCACCACCCGCTCACACCCACACACGCGCACACCCCTCACACACACATCCACTCACACGCACACTCATCCAGACACATAGACCACTCACACAAACTGATCCACGCACACATAGACTCAGATAACCAAACACACACACACACACACACACACACACACACACACACACACACACACACACACACACACACACACACACAGACTCGGAGAACCACACACGCACACACACACACTCACTCACACACATAGACTCGGAGAACCACACACACACACACACACACACACACACACACACACACACACACACACAGACTCGGAGAACCACACACACACACACGCACAGACAGAGAACCACACACACCCACACACACTCACAGTCCCACACACACATGTTCACACACACAACCACACACACAAACACTCTCATACACTCACACACACACAGACACACACACACTCACCACCCACACTCAAACCCTCACACATTCATCCCGACACACACACAATCACACACACTCGTACACACACACTCACCCTCACCGATACCCAAATACACACAGTCACACACGCACTCCTCCCACACACACTCATACCCGACACACCACTCATACACACCCCCGCACACACACTCAAACGCCGACACACATCCACACAGCCAAACGCACACAGATTTTACAAACACTCACACACAGTCAACCCCACACACACCAGACCCACAGACGCACTCCCGCCCCACATACGCACTCACTCACAAACACATACATACACACACCCACACCACGTACAAACAAACACTCACCCTCACTCACACCCATACACGAGCACTAACCCCTCACACACCCATACTCATCCAGACACACACGCACACTCACACACACACACTCACACATAGACCCAGACACCCCCCCCACACACACAACCACACACACAAACACGCTCACGCACACACACCCACATACACACATACTCACCCACGCACACATACTCCACACTCAACCCCCCACACACTCATCCACACATACACGCACACAAAAACACTCACACACTCACAAACACGCACACACACTTACCCACTCACACACCCACACATACAAACACACACACACAAACTCTCACGCCTATACATATACACACACACAAAAACACACGCTCACGCACTCACACACCCACATACACAAACACATACTCACCCATACACACATATACACACACATGCACACACACTCACACACCAACACCCACAAGTACTCTCACACACACTCACTCATACACACACTCACACACATACTCACTGAACCATACACACAGACACACAAACACCCTTACCCCGTCATACACATACACGCCGACACACATACCCCCACACACATATTCATTCCCCACACACTAACACACACATACACACACGCGCACACCCACGCACACACAAAACATTCAAACCCCACTCACACCCACACACATGCACTCAGCTCCTTCACACACACACACAGACTCACGCACACTCACTCACACACACACTCGCACACACACACCCACACACACCCGACAGAAACTCCCCCCACACACCCACACATACTCACTCACCCCTCACACACAATCACTCACAGACACATTCACACTCTCACACACCCACACACACCCATTCACACACACTCGCCCCCACGCACTCACTCACACGCACAAACACAGAAACAGCCATTCACACACTCGCGCACTCACATACCCACACACTTATCCATGTACACACTCACACATACCCATGCACACGAACACAAACTGACACACTCACACAGACTCACTCACACAAAAACACACACTAACACACACAAACACTCAAACTCAAATCACACTCATCCACTCACAGACACAAACACACTTCCACACCCACACACCCGCAAACACACACAATCACACACCTCACACAAACACACACACACACAATCACTCAAACAGACACACACCCACCACACACACTCACTCACACACAAATACACACTCACAAGTACCCACACCCACAAACATAACCACTCACACACACATGCCCACACACACACTCACACACGCACACACTCACACACACTCAACCCCCACACACACTCACACACGCCCACATAACACACATACTCACACAGTCATCCCCTCCCACACAGAAACACACATACATTCAACCAAACACACACTAACACACACACACATACAAATACTCAACCCCCACTCAAACCCACACACGCGCAATCACCCCTCATACAGACATCCACTGACACGTAAACTCATCCAGACACACATGCACACTCACTCATATACACACTCTCACATATACACACTCACACACATAGATTCAGACACCCACACACATACACCCACACCCACGCATCCACACTCACATACTCGCACCCCCACCCCCACACATTCACACACACACGCTCATGCACTCACACACCCACACACACAAACACCATACACACTCACTCACACACCCACACATACAAACACACATACAAGCTCACACACCCATACACACGCAAATACTCACACACGCACACTCATACACACAAACACTCACTCAACCCTCACACACATTCACACGTACCCACAGCCGCATACGCATCCACTCACACACAAACTCATTCTCCCACACGCACTCACTCACCCCTCACACACACAATTTCTCAGTCACACAGTGACACACACTCACACACACTGACCCACTCACACACCCACACATACAAGCAAACTCACACACCCATACACACACAAACACTCACACACGCACACACACGCACAAACACACACCCACACACACTCACACAACTCTCACACACACACAATCACACACACACTCACACACACAATCAGTTACATACACTCACACACACTCTCATACCCCCACATACCCTACACCTAAACACACACAATCACTCACCTCTCACTACAATTTCTCACTCACACACGCTCACACGCACCCACACATACCCACAAATACACACTCACACCATCACACACATTCACACACCCACGCACATTACGCACAGACGCACAATCACACAAACAGCCGCACACACTCACACACCCACACACACGCTTACTCACCCACAACACTCTCACACACCCATTCACACACGCACACAAAAGCAAACACACACTCAAACAGCCACACACACTCACGCACTCACACACCCACACACAATCACAGACACACATACTCACACACACTCACACGCTCACACACACACATTCACACACCCACCCACACAAACACACACTCCCACCCACATACTCACACATATTCACCGATTCACACAACTCTCTCACACACACTCTCACACCCACAAACACACACCCAAACACCCACACACACTCACATAAGCACACACTCACACAGCCACAAATACAAACATACACCAACACTAACACACGTAAACTCTCACACACATAGAAACACATACACACTCACTTACCACTCACACACACAATCACTCACTCACACAAACACTTACAAGCACCCACACACACATACACACGCACTCTAACACGCACACATCCCCCACACTCACACTCAACGACCGACACACACACCCACCCACACACACTCACACTCACACACAGAATCAGACCCCACACACAGACCCACTCACACACAGACCCACATACATACACTCACCACCCACCCACACACACACTCACATTCCCTCACACGTAGTCATCACCATAGACACAGACCCACCCGCAGACACCCCCACACACTCACACGCTCACACACATTCACACACACATTCACACACAAACACAGACACTCATACACACAAACACACACTCACCCACTTACACATCCACACACGAACACAGTCACAAACCAACTCACAGACCCACACAAAAGCAAACACACGAACACACACACAACCATACACACTCACTCACATACCCACACACATATTCACACAGCCACACATACTCACACGCACACTCACACTCACCGATTCATACACATCCTCACACACACTATCACACACTCATACACCCACACACACTCACCCACCACTCAAACACCCACACATACAAACATACACACAAACACACACACAAATACAAAAACACACTAACACACACACTCACCCCTCACACACAATCACTCAAACAGACACACACACAGCACACATACACACACACACATTCACACACACACACACACACACACTCATCTTCAGACATTCACACGCCGACACACACACCACTCACCACCCACACACACTTATACACACACCCACTAACACACACACACACACCCACAGTCATACAAACACTCAACCCCACTCAAACCAACCCACAGGCACTCACATGCATTCACTCATACATTCTCCCACATACATACACTCACATACACACACTCACACACACACACTCCGCTCACACCTCAAATACACAAAGATGCACTCACACACACACTCACAAACAGAAGCACACACACAGACCCACACACATACACTCACCCCCACACAACTACACACACTCACACATCAACGCACACACAAATATTCAAAGCCCCCTCACACCCACACACACCCACACAAATTTACTCATACACTCACCCACGCACACTCGCACACTCAGTCACACTCACACCCTCATACAAACACTGTCAGCATGTGTGTTAGTGTTAGTGCGTGGTACTGTTAGTGGGTGTTAGTGTTAGTGTGCGTTAGTTTTAGTGTGTGTTAGCGTCAGTGTGTGTTAGCGCTAGTGCCTGTGTGTGTTAATGTTAGTGTGTATTAGTGTTATTGTTAGCGTGTTAGTGTTGTGTGTTTGTGTTAGATTTAGTGAGTGTTTGTGAGTTAGTGTTAGTGTGTCTTACAGTTAGTGTGTGATAGTGTTAGTCTGTGTTTTTGTTAGTATTAGTTTGTGTTTTTGTTAGTATTAGTGTGTTTTTGTGTTAGTGCGCGTTTTTGTTAGTATTAGTGTTTGTTAGTATTAGTGCGTTTTTGTGTTATTCTGCGTTCCTGTGTTTTTAGTGAGTTTTTAGCATTTTAATGTGTTTTTATGTTATTCTGCGTTTCTGTCAGTTTTAGTGTGTTTTTGGCCGTTTTAGTGCGTCTTTGTTTTTTTTCTGCCTTTCTGTCAGTTTTCGTGGGTTTTTGGCCGTTTTAGTGTGTTTTTGCGTTATTCTGCGTTTAGAAACATAGAAACATAGAAAAACTACTTCACAATTCAGGCCCTTCGGACCACAAAGCTGTGCCGAACATGTCCCTACCCTAGATATTACTAGGCTTACCCACAGCCCACAATTTTATTCAGCTCCATTACCTAACAGTGTCTTGGAAGACCCTATCGTATCCGCCTACAGCACGGTGTCCGGCAGCCCATTCCACGCACTCACCACTCTCTGAGTAAAAAACTTACCCCTGACATCTCCTCTATACCTACTCCCCAGCACCTTAAACATATGTCCTCTTGTGGCCACCATTTCAGCCCTGGAGAAAAGCCTCTGACTATCTACACGATCAATACCTCTCATCATCTTATAAAGCTCTATCAGGTCCATACTGCGTCGCTACAAGGAGAAAAGGCCGAGTTCCGTCAGACTGCCTTCATAAGGCATGATCCGCATTCCAGGCAGCATCCTTGTAAATCTCCTCTGTACCCTTTCTATGGCTTCCACGTCTTTCCTGTAGTGAGGCGACCAGAACTGAGCACAATACTCCAAGTGGGGTCTGACCATGGACCTATATAGCTGCAACAATACCTCTCGTCTCCTAAATTCAATTCCCCGATTGATGAAGGACAATACACCATATGCCTTCTTAACCGCAGAGTCAAGCTGTGCAGCCGCATTGAGCAACCTATGGACTCGGACCCCAAGATCCCTCTGATCCTCCACACTGCCAAGAGTCCTACCATTAATACTATATTCCGCCATCATATTTGACCTACCAAAATGAGCCACTTCACACTTAACTGGGTTGAACTGCATCTGCCACTTCTCAGCTCAACTTTGCATTCTATCTATGTCCCTCTGTAACCTCTGACAGCCCTCCAAACTATCCACAACACCCCCAACCTTCGTGTCATCCGAAAACTTACTAACCCACCCCTCCACATCCTCATCCAGGTCGTTTATAAAAATCACAAAGAGTAAGGGTCCCAGAACAGATCCCTGAGGTACACCACTGGTCACTGACCTCCACTCAGAATATGCACTTCAACAACCACTCTTTGCCTTCTGTGGGCCACCAGTTCTGGATCCACACAGCAATGTCCCCTTGGATCCCATGTCTCCTCACCTTCTCCATAAGCCTCGCATGGGGTACCTAATCAAACGCCTTGCTGAAATCCATATACACTACATCTACTACTCTCCCTTCATCGATGTGTTTAGTCACATCCTCAAAAATTTCAATCAGGCTCGTAAGACAGGATCTGCCCTTGACAAAGTCATGATAACTATTCCTAATCATATTATACCTCCACAAATGTTCATAAATCCTGCCTCTCAGGATCTGCTCCATCAGCTTACCAACCACTGAGGTAAGACTCACCGGTCTATAATGCCTTGGGCTATCTCTACTCCCCTTCTTGAATAAGGGAACAACATCCGCAACCCTACAATCTTCCGGAACCTCTCCCGTCTCCATGGACGACGCAAAGATCATCGTCAGAGGCTCTGCAATCCCCTCCCTCTCCTCCCACAGCAACATGGAGTACATCTCATCCGGTACCGGCGACTTATCTAACTTGAGATGCTTTCCAAAAGTTTCACCACCACCACCACCTATTTTCTAATATCTACATGCTCAAGCTTTTCAGGCCGCTGCAAGTCCCCACCACAATCCCCCAGATCTTTTTCCGTGGCGAATACTGACGTAAAGTACTCATTAAGTACCTCCGCTATTTATTCCAGATCCATACACACTTTCCCACTGCTACACTTTATAGGCCCCATCCTTTCGCATCTCATCCTCTTACTCTTCACATACTTGTACAACGCCTTGGGGTTTACTTAATCCTGCCCTCCAAGGCCTTTTTTAAAATTTTATTTACAGCGTGGTAACAGGCCCTTCTGGCATAACGAGTCCGCGCCGCCCATTTTAAAACCAATTAATTTACCCGTACGTCTTTGCAATCTCATGCTTCTTCTCAAGGGTCCTTCTTATGACCCCTTATAGCTCTCCTAATCTCTTTCTTCAGATCCTTCCTTTTAGCCTTGTACTCTTCCAGATCTCTAACATTATCTAGCTCTCTGTGCCTTTTGTAAGCTTTTCTTTTCCTTTTGACGAGATTTATTATAGCCTTTGTACACCACGGTTTCTGTATCCTCTCGTGACTCCCCTGTCTCATCGGAACACGTCTATGCAGAGCTCCACACAAATACCACCTGAATATTTGCCACATATCTCCGTACTTTTCCCAGAGAACATCTGTTCCCAATTTAATCTTCTAATTTCTTGCCTGAGAGCCTGATAATTCCCTTTACACCAAGTAAACGCCTTTCTAGTCTGTCTGTTCCTATCCCCCTCTAGTGCTAACGTAAAGGAGATAGAATTATGATCACTATCACCAAAATGTTCACCCACTGAGAGATCTGACACCTGACCAGGTTCATTTCCCAATATAAAATTAAGCACAGCCTCTCCTCTTGTAGGTCTATCTATATACTGTGTCAAGAACGTTTCCTGAATACACCTAACAAACTCCTCCCCATCTAATCCCCTCACTGTCTGGAGATGCCAGTCGATGTTTCGGAAATTAAAATCCCCTATCACAACAGCTCTGTTATTCTCACACCTTTCTAGGATCTGTTTCCCTATCTGCTCCTCAATAACCCTGTCACAATTGGGCGGCCTATAACAAACTCCCAGTAGAGTTATAGACCTGTTCCTAACCGCCACCCACAGCAAGTCCTTAGACAATCCCTCCAGAAGGCCCACCTTTTCCGCAGCCGTGACACTATCTCTGATCAACAGTGCCGCTCCCTCAACTCTTTTGCGTCCCTCCCTGTTTTGCAGATATATAGGTCCCTGGTCAGACCCCACTTGGAGCACTGTGCTAAGTTCTGGTCACCTCACTACAGAAAAGATGTGGAAGCCATAGAGAGGGTGCAGAGGAGATTTACAAGGATGCTGCCTGGAATGTGGAGCATGCCTTATGAAAGAAGGTTAAGGGAACTCGGCCTTTTCTCCTTGGAGAGACGGAGGATGTGGGGGACCTGATAGAGGTGTATAAGATGATGAGAGGTATTGATAGGGTAGATGCTCAGAGGCTTTCCCCCAGGGTTGAATTGGTGGCCACAAGAGGACATAGTTTTAAGGTGCTGGGGAGTAGATATAGAGGAGATGTCAGGGGTAAGTTTTTTACTCAGAGAATGGTGGGTGCGTGGAATGGGCTGCTGCAACTGTGGTGGAGGCGGATACGATAGGGTCTTTTAAGAGACTGTTAGATAGGTACATGGAGCTGAGTAAAATAGAGGGCTATGGGTAAGCCTAGTAATATCTAGTGTAGGGACATGTTCAGCACAGCTTGGTGGGCCGAAGGGCCTGAATTGTGCTGTAGTTTTTCTATGTTTCTATGTTTCTATCTAAAACCTGGCACTTGAATCAACCATTCCAGCCCCTGAGCCGTCCATGTCTCCGTAATGGTCACCACATCTTAGCTCCAAGTATCGATCCAAGCTCTAAGCTCATCCGCCTTGTTCACAATACTCCTTGCCTTAAAATGGACACATCTCAAGCCTGAACACGTCCCTTCTCTATCACAGCCTATGGTACTTACTCCTAGCCTCCTTTATTTGAGAGCCAAACAGCTCTTCCCCAGTCTCTGCAGTATGGATTCCAACCCCCAACAATTCTAGTTTAAACTCTCCCCGGTAGCCTTAGCAAACCTCCCCGCCAGTATGTTGGTCCCCCTGGGATTCAAGTGCAACCCCTCCTCTTGGAACAGGTCATACCTGCCCCAAAAGAGGGCCAAATGATCAAGAAAACTGAATCCTGCTCCTTACTCCAATCCCTCAGCCACGCATTTAACCTCCTCCTCATTCTGTTCCTCTACCCACTGTCGCTTAGCACAGGCAGTAATCTGGAAATTACTACCTTTGAGGTCCTGCTTCACAACTTCCTTCCTAATTCTCTATAGTCTCTTTTCAGGACCTCGTTCCTTTCCCTACCTATATCGTTGGTACAAATATGTACCACGGCCTCTGGCTGTTCTCTCTCCCCCTTCAGGATATCTGGGACGTGATCCGAAACATCCCGGACCCTGGCACCTGGGAGGCAAACTACCTTCCGAGTTTCTTTCCTGCGTCCACAGAATCGTTTGTCTGCCCACCTAACTATAGAGTCCCCCATCACTAGTGCCCTCCTCACCACTTCCCTACCCACCTGAGCCACAGGGCTGGGCTCTGTGCCAGAGACACTGCCACTGTTGCTTTCCCCAGGTAGGCTGTCTCCCCCAACAGCACTCCAGCAGGAGTACTTATTGTCAAGGGCTACAGCCACAGGGGTAACTCTCTGGTACCTGACTCCTCCCCATTCCTTTCCCCTTCCTGACTGTGACCCAACTGCCCGATTCCGATGGTCCGGGTGTGACCACCTGCCTATCAGTTTTAGCAGTTCTGTCGGTTTTAGTGTGTTTTTTGGCCATTTTAGTGCGTTTTTGTGTTATTCTGCGTTTCTGTCAGTTTTAGTGTGTTTTTGGCCGTTTTAGGGCGTTTTTGCGTTATTCTGCGTTTCTGTCAGTGTTTGTGTGTCTGGCCGTTTTAGTGCGTTTTTGTGTTATTCTGCGTTTCTCCCCATTTTCGCCGTTTTAATGTGTTTTTTCGTTATTCTGCGTTTCTGTCCGTTTTAGTGTGTTCTTGGCCGTTTTAGTGTGTTTATGTTTTATTCTGCGTTTCCGTCAATTTAGTGTGGATTTGGCCGTTTTAGTGTATTTTTGTGTTATTCTGCGTTTCTGTCGGTTTCAGAGTGTTTTTGACCGTTTTAGTGGGTTTTTGTGTTATTCTGCGTTTATGTGAGGTTTAGAGTGTTTTTGTCCGCTTTAGTGTGGTTTTTTGGGTTTTAGTGCGTTTTTGTATTACTTTGCGTTTCTGTCAGCTTTAGTGCGTTTTTTGGCCGTTTTAGTGTGTGTTTGCGTTATTCTGCGTTTATGTCTGGTTTAGTGTGTTTGGCCGTTTTAGTGTGTGTTTGCGTTATTCTGCGTTTCTTGTCAGTTTCTGTGTGTCTTTGGCAATTTTATTGTGGTTTTTCTTTATTCTGCGTTTCCGTCTGTTTTAGTGTGTCTGTTTTTTGGCCGTTTTAGTGTGCTTTTGTGTTATTCTGCGTTTCTTTCAGATCTAGTGTGTTTTTGGCAGTTCTTATGTGTTTTCGCCGTATTCTGTTTTTCTGTCAGTTTTAATGTGTTTTTCTGTTATTCTGCGTTTCTGTCAGTTTTATTTGGATTTTGGCCGTTTTAGTGTGTTATTGCGTTATTCTGCGTTGCCGTCAGTTTCACTGTGTTTTTGGCTATTCTATTGTGTTTTTGTGTTATTCCGCATTGCAATCCGTTTTCAAGCTTTTTTGGCCGTATTAGTGCGTTGCCTTCAGTTTTGCTGTGTTTTTGACCGTTTTAGTGTGTTTTTCTGCGTTTCTGTCAGTTTTAGTGCGTTTTTGGCCATTTTAGTGTGTTTTTGGCCGTTTTAAGTGTGTTTTTGTGTTATTCAGCTTTACTGTCAGCTTTAGTGCTTCTCTGGCCGTTTCAGTGTGGTTTTGTGTTATTCTGCGTTTCTGTCAGGTTTAGGTCGGTTATGGCCGTTTTAGTTTTTTTGGTGCTATTCTGCGTTTCTGTCAGTTTTAGTGTTTTTTGGCATTTTTAGCGCGTTTTTGTGTTATTCTGCGTTTCTGCCCGTTTTAGAGTGTTTTTGGCCGTTTTAGTGTGTTTTTGTGTTATTCTGCGTTTCTGTCCGTTTTAGTGTGTTCTTGGCCGTTTTAGTGCGTTTTTGTTTTATTCTGCGTTTCCGTCAATTTAGTGTGGATTTGGCCGTTTTAGAGTATTTTTGTGTTATTCTACGTTTCTGTCAGTTTTAGTGTGACTTTGGCCATTTTAGTGCGTTTTTGTGTTCTACATTTCTGTAAGGTTTAGAGTGTTTTTGGCCGCTTTCGTGTGTTTTTGTGGGTTTTAGTTCGTTTTTATGTTACACTGCGTTTCTGTCAGCTTTAGTGCGTTTTTGGCCATTTTAGTGTGTGTTTGCGTTATTCTGCGTTTATGTCAGTTTTAGTGTGTTCTTGGCCATTTTGGTGCGTTTTGGTGTTATTCTGTGTTTATGTTCGTTTTAATGTGGTTATGGCCATTTTAGTGTATTTTTGTGTTAATCTGCTCTTCTGTTAGGTTTTGTGTGTTTTTGGCAGCTTTTGTGCGTTGTTGTGTCATTCTGCATTTCTGTCAGTTTTATTGTTTTTGATCGTTTTATTGTTTTTGCGGTATTCTGCGTTTCTTTCAGTTTTAGTGTGTTTTTGGCAGTTTCAGTGTGGTTTTGCGTTATGCTGCGTTTCTGTCTGATTTAGTGTGTTTTCGCAGTTGGTATTGTTACAGACTCGGTGAATGTCCCTTTAAGATAGAACATAGTGGTGTGTGTGTGTGTGTGTGTGTGTGTGTGTGTGTGTGTGTGTGTGTGTGTGTGTGTGTGTGTGTGTGGCGTGCTTATGCCAACAGAAGATAAAGGACGTAATGACGTTGTTGAAGAAGTCAGTCGAAGTCAGTCAGCGAGGCAGAGAGAAGAGGGAAAGAGAGAAAACGGAGAGAGACACCAGCCTGCTAGTTTCTCTATCGATGGATGAGAAACAATAACTGTGTCTGTCACTGCAATCCACGTATGGAAATTGGAAGTAATCCGGTGGCCTTCACTTTCTTGCTGACCTGTAGAAGGAAACAGGTATTTGTGTGTGGACGACCACGATTCGGATGCTTTTCGGGGTGAGGAAGTCACTACCGAGTAAACACTGAGGTGTCGTTGGGGTTCCATCGTCGAACATTTGGATTTCGTAATTACTCTCTCTATGTTCTCTACATCTACGTCTTATCTTCAGACGACGGTTGTTGTTGAAGAAGCCTTTGCTCATGTTTCACCTTATGGCTTGCGGAACTGAACTTTAAGAACCATTCCTGGACTTGTTGTTTGGGAATTTGCCACACACACATGAAGAGTTTAGTTTTTGGGGTTTCAAGGTTTAACATTTTTACTTCTAACATTCTAACATATTTTTTTACTTTTATTTTTCTTATTATCATAAGTAGTGATTAATGAAATAGTTTTTAACACTGAATCCTGACTCAGTGTGTTTCTTTTGTTGCTGGTTCGTGACAGAACTGGTGGCTCGTCCGGGATCAAACTCAAAGATTAACGAGTGTCGTCCGGGATCGTATCCAACGATTGTCGAGGGAGGTCTGAGTTTGAACAAATTGGGGTCTTAGTGGACGACTGATTGTGGTCGGTGTGATAAATTCTTTTAAATTGGCTTGTGTGTGTGGAAACCAGCAACAATGGATACATTTTTGAAAAAAACCCACTCCTGGAGGATTTCAGGGGATGGGGAAGACTGAATTGGTGAAAATTGCGGCAGAGCTACCTCTTGACGCAGTAACGATACTTATGAGAAAGGCAGATATTCAGAGACTGATAGCTGGCCATTATGTGGAGAAGGTGTTTGAGGAGGAGGTATTATAACAGTTTCCTGGCAGTGCATCAGCGATTTCTGAGGCACAGGTGCAACTGGCAAAGATGGAGGCGGAACGAGAACGAGAGCTAACTTGGTTGAAGTTAGAGGCTGAACGGGAACGGGAACTAACTCGGTTGAAGTTTAAGGCGGAGGCAGAGGAAAGTAAGGCCCAGATGAAAATGAGGAGGATGGAGCTGGATAGGGAGGGGAAGGAAAAACAGAGGCAGCATGAGTTAAAAATGAAGCGAAGGAATTTGGAATCTGATTCTGATGATGGGTTTTTAGCCAGTAGGGAGATTCAATTAGTCCCTCCTTTTGAGGTAGATCAGGTTGATCAGTATTTCCAACATTTTGGAAAGGTTGCTGTGAGTTCAAACTGGCCAAAGGAAGGATGGGCTCTTATGTTACAGAGTGTAATTAAAGGTAAAGCTCAAAAAGCTTATTCTGCTTTGTCTGTTAAGGATGCAGCTGATTATACAAAAGTAAAACAAGCTGTGTTGAAGGCTTATGAATTGGTACCTGAAGCTTATGGGCAAAAATTTAAAGACTTGAAGAAATCTGCAGATCAGACGTACATGGAATTTGCCAATGGAAAGAGAATATGTTTTGAACGATGGTGAATGCCTAAAAACGTAAATGGGGATTATGATAAATTGACAGAATTGATGTTAGTGGAAGACATTAAAAGATGTGTTCCAGCTGAGTTAACAACATATTTAAATGAAAAGGAGGTGGAAACTTTACAAGAAACTGCTAGGTTGGCAGATGATTATGTTTTAACCCATAAATCCAAATGGGGACACCCTAAAACCTTCTAAAAGAGTTATAAGGATAATCCAGGTAAACCGCAGACTAAATTGGGAGGTAATCAAAAAGGGAAGGATGAAAAGAAGCCAGTGCTGGAGAAACCTGTTGAGCGTACTTGTTATTACTGTAAGAAACCTGGCCATGTGATAGCTAATTGTGCCCTTTTGAAGAAAAGGAAGGAAGCCGTGCCCAATGCTTGTTTTCAGGTAATTAAAAATCAAAAAGGTTTAGGAGATGTTGTTAAAGATCAGTCCTTGCCAAAGGTGAAAGCTGAAAAGTTGGAGGAGGTGAGAAAGGAATTCCGTTCTTATGTAATCAGAGGGTTTTGTTTCATTGAATGATGGGTCAGGCCAGGTGCCAATGAAAATCCTTAGAGGTACTGGGGCTTGTCAATCTCTCTTGCTGGACAGTGTTTTAAATTTTGATGAAGAAACTGACACTGGTGAGGTAAATTTAGTGCGAGGTGCTACAGGTGACACCATGTCTGTCCCTTTGCACCAGGTGACTTTAAAGTCAAAGTTCGTAGAAGGACCTGTTGAGATAGGGATGGGACCTAGTTTACCAGTGGAAGGAGTTTATTTGTTATTAGGGAATGACCTTGCAGATGGAGAATTTGTCCCTGTGGTACGGTTAACGACCAAACCAAGGATTGATGAGTCTGAGAATGATCCAGATGTTTACCCATCATGTGCGGTGACTCGAGCTAGAGCTAGAGAATTAGCCCAGGCCGACAGTCCTGTGCAGCCTGATGTGGTTCCCTGTGACGGTCCTAAACAGGAAGAAAATTATGATGCCTGATCTGAGACTTTTCTGTCTTCACTGGAGGATCAAAATCCTTGTAGTGAGCCTGAATTTAAAGATTTGTCTTTGTCGAGGAAAGAATTTATGGTTGAACAGACGAAAGACCCTGAGCTTACAGAATTGAAAGAAAAAGCACTCTCGTGATGAAATTGAGAAAGTGCCAATTGGATATTATGTCAACAATGGAGTTTTAATCAGGAAATGGAGACCTCCTGATGTCCCTGTTAATGAGGAATGGGAAGTTATTCATCAGGTTGTGCTTCCAAACGTTTATAGGAATGAGATTTTAAATCTGGCCCATAGTATGCCTTTGGGTGGTCATTTTGGTGTGAATAAAACTGTAGGGAAGATCTTGAAACAATTCTATTGGCCTGGTTTGAGAAAAGATGTGGTGATGTTTTGTCGAACCTGTCACACATGTCAGATGGTAGGTAAACCAAATCAAAACCCCCCTGTGGCTCCTTTGAAACCTATTCCTGTTTTTGGTGAACCCTTTCCGAAGGTGATTGTGGACTGTGTTGGCCTACTGCCGAAGTCTAAGGCTGGGAATCAGTACTTATTAACCATCATGTGTGCAACTTCTAGATTTCCAGAGGCAATACCCCTTAGAAATATTAAGGCCAAGATCGTGTCAAAAGCTCCTTTAATTTTTTTTACTTTGGTTGTTTTGCCAAAAGAAATCCAATCTGATAAAAGCAGTAATTTTATGTCTAATTTATTCCAACAACTAGTCTAGTAGCTGGGGGCAAAGCAGATTGTATCATCTGCATATCACCCAGATTCTCAGGGAGCTCTGGAGAGATTTCATTCAAAAATATGCTGAAGACTTACTGCTTTGAAAACACAAAGGATTGGGACGAGGGTGTTCATTTACTTTTGTTTGCCATTAGAGAATCAAAACAGGAGTCATTGGGATTTAGTCCGTTTGAGCTTGTATTTGGACATCGGGTGAGAGGACCTTTGGAATTGTTAAGAGAACAATGGGTTAATGAGGAAGTGCATTTGAGTCTGTTGGACTAAGTCCAAAAATTTAAAACTCGGTTGGAGAGAGTCTGCCAGCTAGCGAGGGAGAATTTGAAAACCAGCCAGATAAGAATGAAGGCATGTTTTGACAGACATGCTCGGCCAAGACATTTTCAGTGGGACAAAAAGTGTTAGTATTTTTCCCTAGCCAGAACAATCCATTGCAATATCGTTTTTCTGGACCATATATTATTGAATCCCGAGTAACTGATTTGACATATATAATCAAAATACCAGATAGACGCTAGAAATAACGAATCTGTCATGTAAACATGCTTAAGCCTTATTATGAGAGAGATACCGTTGTGGCCATGGTGGATGATATGAAGGTTGTTTCCAGAATGCCTGATGTTGATATTGAGGAAGGCCAATTTAGACCAAATATTGTTCCATCGAAACTAAAAAAAGCAAAATATCCTGGAGAACCTTGAAACGAATTTGGACCATTTACAAGTTTCGCAAAAACAACAGATGAGAGAATTAATTTTAAAATTTAAAAATCTGTTCCCAGATGTTCCAAACAGAACGTCGATAATTACCCATGATGTTGATGTTGGGGATACAAAACCAATCAAACAACACCCATATTGAATGAATGTGGAAAAAATCAAACTTGTTGACCAAGAGATTGAATATATGTTAGAAAATGATATTATTAAACGTTCCGCTTCAAACTGGAGTTCGCCCTCTGTTATTGTGCCTAAACCTGATGGAACTGTTCGATTTTGCATAGATTATAGGAAAGTGAATGCTGTAACGAAGTCAGATGCTTATCCTATTCCTCGGGTGGATGACTGCATAGACAAAGTGGGAAAGGCTAAATTTATGACAAAGATTGACCTATTAAAAAGGTACCGGTGTGTTCCATTAACAGATAGAGGAATGGAGATTTCTGCCTTTGTAACCCCTTCTGGATTGTATGAATATAATGTTTTGCCATTTGAAATGAAAAATCTCTGGCAACATTTCAAAGAATGATTAATTCAGTGATTCATGGGTGAAAACATACAGAT
Source organism: Pristis pectinata (assembly GCF_009764475.1). Classification (NCBI taxonomy): domain Eukaryota; kingdom Metazoa; phylum Chordata; class Chondrichthyes; order Rhinopristiformes; family Pristidae; genus Pristis; species Pristis pectinata. The sequence continues at coordinate 7,327,104 of NC_067442.1, forward strand.
GCCTATATTGACGACTTAATGATACATGGGAGAATCACATCTCTGCGTTAGAATGGTTGTGTGAAAGACTTTCCGAAGCTAACCTCACAGTTAACTTGGCTAAAAGTGAATATGGCCATGCCACTGTGACGTATCTTGGTTATGTTGTAGGTCAAGGCAAGTTAGCTCCTGTTCAGGCAAAAGTTCAAGCAATATCTGAGTTCCCTGGTCCCACGGGTACGAGGACTGTTAGAAGATTTTTGGGAATGGTTGGATTTTATCGAAAATTTTGTAAAAATTTTGCTGAGGTTGCTCTTCCCCTAACGCTTCCGTTGGAGCAGCGGGTCCCCTTCAGGTCCGGTGAGTGTCTTTTAAAAGCTTGTGTGTTTAGCGGGCTTTTCTTTTCCAGAAGGAGCCCGGGAGCCGTTGGAGCAGCGGGTCCCCTTCAGGTACGGTGAGTGTCTTTTAAAAGCTTAATAAGTGGAGGGCAACTGAATGGTTAAACAGAGTGTTGAGTGGTTGATTAGAGGGAGTGGTACTTGAGGTAATTGGCAGGGACAAATATAAGGAGGGGTATCTGAAGAGGAGCGGTCAGTGAGGAACGGAGCTCTGATGCTTCGGCGAGCAGAGGGTGAGGACAAGCTTGCCCCCCGTGAGGTAAGGCCAGTAAGTTCCTTTAATTTAAATAATTTAGGAATAGGTAGTGATGGCAGCAGTTAGGGCAGTCGTGTGCTCCGTATGCAGCACACTTGTCCCTGATGACTACACCTGTAAAAGGTGCGTCCAGCTGCAGCTCCTGACTAACCGATTTAGGGAGCTGGAGCTGGATGAACTCTGGATCATACGTGAGGCAGAGGTAGAAATAGACAGGAGTTTCAGGGAGATAGTCACCCATAAAGCGAGGAAACAGGTAACTGGGTGACTGTCAGGGAAGGGAAGGGGTAAAGAGAGACAGGTCAGAGCACCCCTGTGGCCGTTCCCATCAACAATGAGTATACTGTTTTGGATACTGATGGTGGGGACGACCTATCAGGGACGAGTGCCAGTGGTCCCGTCTCTGGAACTGAGACGGGACCCTCAGCTCAGAAAGGAAGGAAGCAAAAGAGGAGAGCAGTAGTGATAGAGGATTCGATAGTTAGGGGGACAGATAGGAGGTTCTGTGGGAGAGATCGAGAATCCCGGATGGTCTGTTGCCTCCCTGGTGCCAGGGTTCACGATATCTCGGATCGAGTTCTCGATATTCTCAGGAGGGAGGGTGAGCAACCAGATGTCGTGGTCTACGGGGGACCAATGAGGTGGACAGGAAAATGGAGGAGGTCCTGCAAAGAGAAATTAGAGAAATAGGTGCAAAGTTGAAAGACAGGACCTCCAAGGTTGCAATCATAGGATTGTTACCAGTGCCACGCCCTAGTGAGGCTAGAAATAGCAGGATCATGCAGCTAAACACGTGGCTAAGGCAATGGTGCAGGAGGGAGGGCTTCATGCTTCTAGACAATTGGGCTTTGTTCCAGGGAAGGTGGGACCTGTTCCGACGGGACGGTTTGAGCCTGAACTGGAGGGGGACAAACATTCTTGCGGGTAGGTTTGCTAATGCTGCTCCGGGGGGTTTAAACTAGATTTATCATGGGGAGGGGAACCAGAGCGTTAGAACAGATAGTGAGGTGGATGAAGAAAAAGGTCATGTGAGGACTGCAAGTATAAACAGAAATCAAAGGTTTTTACCTGCTAGAAATCTCAGGTGCATCTATTTCAATGCAAGGAGTATTGCAGGAAAGACAGATGAGTTGAGGGCGTGGATTGGCACGTGGGATTACTACATTATTGCTATTAGTGAGACTTGTTCCGGGAAAGGCAGTACTGGCAGCTTAATATACCAGGGATACTTTGTTTCAGACGTGATAGAGGGGGAGGAGTGGCGTTACTAGTCAGGGAAAGTATCACAGCTGTGCAGAGACATGACAGCTAATAGGGTTGTATTATAGACGGCCCAATAGTCAGAGAGAATTGGAGGAACAAATCTGCGGTGAGATAGCAGACAGATGTAAGAAACAGGAAGTTGTGATTGTAGGGGATTTTAACTTTCCAGATATTGACTGGGACTCCCACACAGTGAAAGGGCTGGATGGCTTGGAATTTGTCAAATGTGTTCAGTAAAGATTTCTAAATCAATATAGAGGTACCAACGAGAGAGAATGCAATACTTGATCTCCTCTTAGGGAACCAGACAGGTCAGGTGACAGAAGTATGTGTAGAGGAGCATTTTGGGTCCAGTGATCATAAAGTCATTAGTTGCAAGTTACTTATGGATAAGGACAGGTCTGGTTCTCGAGTTGAGGTTCTAAATTGGAGAAAGGCCAATTTTGTGGAAATGTGGTAAGGCTGTGGATGTTGTCTACATGGACTTTAGTAAGGCCTTTGACAAGGTCCCACATGGGAGGTTAATTCAGCTGGTTCAGACACCAGGTGTCCATGGAGAGGTTGTAAACTGGATTCGAAATTGGCTGTGTGGGAGAAGACAGAGTGGTAGTGGATGATTGTTTTTCAGACTGGAGGCCTATGACTAGTGGTGTGCCTCAGGGATCTGTGCTGGGGCCATTGTTGTTTGTGGTCTATATCAATGATCTAGATGACAATGTAGTACATTGGATCAGCAAGTTTGCTAATGACACTAAGATTGGAGGCGCTGTGGACAGCGAGGAAGACTTTCAAAGCTTGCAGAGCGATCTGAACAAAATCGAAAAATGGGCCAGAAAATGGCAGATGGAACTTAATGTAGACAAGAGTGAGGTGTTGCATTTTGGAAGGGCAAATCAAGGTAGGGCATACACAGTAAATGGTCGGGCACTGAGGAGTGCGGAGGAACAAAGGGATCTGGGAGTTCAGATACATAATTTCCTGAAAGTGGCGTCGCAGGTAGACAGGGTTGTAAAAAAGGCTTTTGGTATCCTGGCATTCATAAATCAAAGTATTGAGTTCAGGAGTTGAGGTGAGGTTGTATAAGACATTAGTGAGGCCAAATTTGGAGTCTTGTTTGCAGTTCCGTTCACCTAACTATAGGAAGGATATCAGTAAGACTGAAAGATTGCAAAGGAGATTTACTGGAATGTTTTCGGGTCTTCAGGAGTTGAGTTACAGGGAAAGATTGAACAGGTTAGGACTTTATTCTTTGGAGCGCAGAAGAATGAGGGGAGATTTGATAGAGGTTTACAAAATTGAGGGGCATAGACAGAGTTAATGCGAATAGGCTCTTTCCACCTAGATTAGGAGAGATAAGTACGAGAGGACATGGATTTAGGGTGAAAGGGGAAAGGTTTAGGGGTAATATTAGGCGGAACCTTCACTCATCGTGGTGGGAGTGTGGAATGGGCTGCCATCTGATGTACTGAATGTTTGCTCACTCTTGAGTATTAAGAATAAATTGGATAGATACATGGACGGGAGAGGTCTGGAGGGTTATGGACTGGGTGCAGGTAAATGGGACTAGCGGAATAATATTTCGGCACAGACTAGAAGGGCCGAATGGCCTGTTTTCTGTGCTGTAGTGTTCTATGGTTCTTTGGTTCTCAAAGGCAAAAAAGCTCTCCGGACTTAAAACGTACAAATCTGTGAGTTAGTTATTACCTTGTAGACCAAATATGTGTAAAAATTAAAGAATTTCACGTTTATTAACCACCTGCAGTCGGAAGTTAATCATTGAGAAATTCTTCAGCTTCATCCACAGCTTTCTTAAACCACTAACGTGATTTGGCAGGGAGTACAATCCTCAGGCGAGCTGGAAACAGCAATGCAGGCTTTGATAAAGCCGCGACATATTCGGTTTATAACTTCTGGACTGTAATCTTCAACCAGATGAAACTAACAATCTTTGTATTGGATCATTCCTTGACGACGAGCAATCCCAATCAAATGCTCTTTAGTACTCACATAGTGGAATCTTAATCCTGGCCGTGGTTTTTGCTCTGCCGGAGGTTTTGGTCTTAACTCTCGGTGAATACGATCAAGTATGGGGCGTACAGAGAAAACTTCAGAGCCAAACACATCGATCAGAATTTTGGAAAAAATAATTAAATAGGATTACCAGTTTCGACATCTTCGCGACGGCCAATGATCCGCAAATTGTTGTTCCGACTTCGACTTTCTTAATCAATCATCTTCTGTCGGTGCTGTTTCAGTATTTGGGTAGTGGAAGTTAATTCCTTTTCCAATAAGCTCAGTCTGCTATCTCTCTCGTTGCCGGCTTCATCCAATTCAGCAATTAATTTCAGTGAATAACTTTTTCCTGTTTAAGTGTTGTTAGTCTGTCTTCAATCTCCTTTAACAGCGTTTCCAAAGTGGAACATTTCTGGTCAAGTTTCTTATCCGGCAGTTTAGAAATAGCTTCCAAAGTAAGTTGAGGATCCACATTCCCCTTGTTTTCAGCTGCAGCTTTAGCTCTGGCATTGATTTCCGGCAGTTAAAAATCAAAATCCAATCTTACAAAAAGTAATATGGAAGTCTTGTTAATACTTTAGCACAGGTAATTATAGGGTGGTGAACAAGAAATCAAAAAGTGAGTGGAGCAGTGCCAAAATGCAACCTACTCCATCTAGCGCCACCAAGAGAGTCTGTCTAATTCTTCTGTGTAGTGGTTTAACAGCCAGGCACATGATAGCTGCAAATAGAGTTCGAAGGGGACTCTGGTGCAAAAGTGAGAATCAAAAAGATACGGAGGTGGAAAACCGGAGAAAAATCGATTATTTTGTTGTTCGTTCTATTGGGCAATTTCATATTTTTGTGCATACCCTGTGGATACTCAATGAACTGGCAAGCGGTGAATTATTCCTATACAGACAAAAACATGAATACCCCGATATATATATTTCAAAATTGTGGTACGATGTTAACGTCTCTCAGTACCCGCACCAACACCTACATCTATGGACTGACACAGAGGAAGTTCAGGGAAGAGCTGAAAAATGGCGTCAAGTATGTGTTGACATTAAATTAATTGCTATGTAAGTAACAGGAATGCCTTCTGAATGTTACTTGGTTGAATTTTCAAATACGCATTCTTAATGCTTTATAGTATTTGTAAGCATTCCATAAACCCAGGAATGTAGATAGCTGGCAATCAGTGTCCCACTGCTGAAGTTAAAACAGTATAAGCAGTTGGATTAACAGGGCATACTGGATATGTCGACGAAGTAATTATAACATTGGTAACCTTGACGTTCTCCGACGGTGCACGTAGGGAAGAGGTGAGGAATGATAAAGGCATCCATGCTGGGAGAATTAATACTCGCACTTACAACACTTTATGGCCGAATTATTTACTGGGGAGCATTGATTGACGTCAGCAAAATTGTGCTTTTTTAAGAATTATGTAATAACAGACATACAGAATTTGTTCCTTTTGTGGGTTTCAAGGCCCCACGTGATCACTGTCTAATCCTATTCATTCCTCCATGAACTATGATTTTTCAGTCCAATTGCTTAGTTAGATTTCCCTGAAAGATCAAAATCTCCTGTAAATTAATTACTTGCAACTGAACATGGATACAGCCTTTGTCCATTCTCTGGGTACCCTGTTTTGCTATTCGGGTTATTGGATTATTTTCCTCAGCTATCTCTGCTTACCCATCTCCAGACAACAACTACGTTATTTAAAGAACATTGACCATGGTGAAAATAAAGTAGCGAGATAAATTTCTCAGGAATGTGCCAATAATGTCAACCAACACTCTCCTAATAGAGACGGAGATAATGATCATGCAGGTTTGATGATACAATGATGAAACCGTTCTTGTGCATTTTTCATATGATATTTTGGCAGTCATATCGGGTCTTCAGGTGTGGATAAATAATTATGATTGCTCACTCACTCGAGGGGAACAGAATCGCACCCGTTCACTGTGTTCCTGTAGTTTCAGTGAACTGCGAGTATGTGATGGGGCGCTGCGGAAGCGATCTTCATCAGTTTCAATGCTAGAACTTGCAGCGGGTTGTATTAAGGGCTAGGTCAGGTCCATATGATTTGTCTACCTCTTAGTATGCCTAACCTTTCCCCTCAGTTAACGGTCAGAGTTATCTCTAAGTCGCACACAACACTGAGATGGAAATATACCACCAACCCTTCATCGACACTGTGTACTGAGTGCAGGAATTCCTACACTATGCGAGAAACTGAGTATCAATTATCTCAGCAATCCCATCATAAAATCAGCCCCTCTGCGAGCAACGATCCAGAGTACCTGCGGATACAGGTAATTCAAAATAAGAAAAGAGGCTGCTGAAATACTCAGCAAATCCGGCAGCATCTTCCAAAAGAGAAACGGTTCATGTCCCAAAATACGATGCTCTGCCTTCACTCCTTCGCCCAAACACCTAACTCCTGTTCATTCCATGCAGGGAACACTCAGGCTTGAATGCCAGAGTTGGATAAACAATGGCCATGCTGGACAAAACTAGTGCAAGACGGAAGATTTTGACATACCTCGTGTAACCTCGGTCTTGAAAAAATACGTTGTGGAAAACAGCCATCAGGAAAAAGAAAGATCTGCGTATCACAAGCAGATAATACTGAAGTACGCCATTGAGCTTCGGGGTGGAGACTTACTGGGAATTCCGACTGCTGAAATAACGGGATCATAAATGTGTTGGATGTGCAGTGTTCTCATCATTGGGAGTCATGCTGGATTCTGATCCTCTCTCAACGGCAGTTCCGACAGGCGCTCTAACTAGATGCATTCCATGGATTCCACATTTATTGAGGTGAAAATGTATTCCCCTAGCAATGATATATCCTTGATCATTAGTTCTTGAACGGAATTACATCACGTCAACGAAGGCATTATTTCAGGAAGAATGACTATGGTGAAAATAATGTGATGGGTTTAATATAGATATCGATAATGTTAATACAGATATAAATGACGTCAGCCAACAGTTTCCCAGAAGTTACTGAGGTCAAGAATGATACCGAATTGATAAAACGATGCTGGGTTACTCCTTTAACAATTTCCATGCAATGATCTGACCGTCATCTCGACTGATAACCGATTGATACATAACAATAATTGCAAACACTGATTCGGAGCAGGCACAGGGGCAACAGCCTCTCACTGAATCCCTGCAGTTTCACTGAAGTGCAAGTTTCCGATACGCGTATTCCAAAAGGCAGTTCCTCAATTTTCACTCTGAATATTTATGGGTTTTTACTCAGGGCTGGAAAAGGTGCATGTCCAATTAACATTCCCTCCAAAATGTTACTGCCGTTCACCTGAACGTACCCATCAGACAACGGCCAAAGTGGCGGATTGGAGGAAACCGTGCAGATATTGCAACTCGGTAAGGGTTTTTGAAAGGATGTGAAGGAATACATTTACACTTGAGTTTCTCTTCATCGGTAAATATAAGTGACATGGGCTTTGTAAAGCTCTGTGCAGTTAGGACATTTGCAATCCCAGGAATTTAAGCCATCGTAAGCGGCCTGCGGGCTCGCAACATTCAGGAGAAGGCAGATAGATCACTAGAACAGGCAAGAGCATGGTGGACGAGATTCTAAGCAACGAGGTGTGCTGGAATTAATTCAGTTTTGAAACATTACAAGTGTCCATCTATATCCAATGATAGTGGTTGTGTGCAAGCATTTGCTGGCAAGACAGTTTAACCAGAACGAATAATAATGTACATGGGAGGTTTCTGCAAAATACACGAGCTGCGAAAAACAAACATTCAGAGTTTGAGCCCGAACACATATCAAAACACACTTCACTGAGCATGACTTGAAGGGATCAAATCAAAGGGGTGGGGTGGGGAGGGGAATTCTCTTTGCTGTATGGAGTCACGCGTCAGACAGAAGTTCGCTGACAATTGCACATTATTTGTCCGTTCACAACTCTTCAGAAATTTCACTGCAGGTACGTGGGATCAGAATCAACAGTCCTGGAACGCCGTGCTGAACAACACAGTGGGAGTGCACTCACTTGAAGGCTGCATCTCTTGTGACATCATTTCGCTATCACTCTTCCAAATGAAGAGCAAATAGTAGAGAGAGCCTGACCACTATCTTCTCAATTAAATTGACGATAAGCACCGAGAGGAGACTGCACCCTAAACACTTCCTCAAGGGCAATTGAGAATTGTCACCCAATAGATAGCGCGTCACGCGATTTTCTCCAGGGCAACTGAAGATGAACACCCAATAGATGAAGCCTCTCCAACATGTTCCCAAGGACAAGTAAGAAGCGGAGTACAATGATTGGTTCCTCAGCTCCTCTTTCCCAACGACAAATTAGAGTTTGGTATCTGCCACAGCAAAGTTCGGGTGAATCAACCAGTTGGGTTTTCTATTACTTGGCGAAGTTCAAGTCACCAACTGCTACTTCCTCGACCATTCCTGAAGTGTCACCTGTTCGCCCGTCAAGATGGTTCTCTAAATATTGTTATCTCAAACGTACACAGGTCTCCGTCTGCCTACGTTAGGGATGCCATTCTGAGAAATAATTTTACCTGCTTTTTACATGGACAGGCACGATGGTGTAGCGATTAGTGTCACGCTGTTATAGCGCCAGCATCCTGGGTTCAATGCCGGCCACTGTTAGTAAGGAGTTTGTATGTTCTCCCTGTGACTGCGTGGGTTTCCAGATGCTGCAGTTTCCTCCCTCATTCCAAAGACGAACGGGTTAGGAAATTGCGGGCATGCTATGTTAGCTCCCGAAGCATGGCGACACGCTTGCGGGCAGCCCCCAGATCAGTCAACGCAAAAAGATGCATTTCACTGTATGTTTCGATGTACATGTGACAAATCAAAATTTTATCTTATCTTCTATTAACAAATTGGTTGAGAGCGTCTGTGCCATTATTGGGAAGTTTGCCGTCGACACCAACATCGGTGGTGTGGTGGACAGGGAAGAAGCTTGTCTCAGGTTAACTGGATCGAGGTCAACTGAGAAAGTTGGCAAAGTAAGAGCATGTGGAATTCAATTCTGACAAGTGCGCAGTGATGCAATGTGGGAAGCTCAATCGGGCCCTGACTTTTTCAGCAAATGACAGGGGCATGGGGTGTGTTGCATAACAGAGACACCAACGGGTAAAAGTCCAGAATTCTCTGGAAGGAGCGATACAGGTAGATAAGTCGGGTAAGGTGTTTGACATTCTTGCCTTCAGCGGACAGGACACTGGGATCAAAAGCTGGTACCTCGTCTTGTACCTGCAGCAGCAATACTGTGTGCAGTTCTGCCCGGCATACACTAAGAAGGATGCAATTAAGCTAGAGAGTTCGTAGAAAAGATTCACTGGGATATTCTATGGACTGGAGGGACTGAATTATCAGGATAAACAGAATAGGCTGAGGCGAAGGAGATTGAAGGGTGGCCTTATGGAAGTATACCAAAACATCACGAGCATAGATAAGGTACACGATCACAGTCTTTATTTTTCCCAGTGTGAGAAGGTAAAGTTCACAGCTTCCATATGAGAGGGTGAAGAATGAAAGGAGTCTCACAGCCAAGTTTTCCTCAAGAAGGTACTGGGTATATGGAAGAAGCTGCCAAAGCGATGTGACAGAACCGAGTACAGTACTATTTTAAAGGCATTTGGACAGGTTAATGGACAGGAGGGATATCGGCCAAATGCAGGAAAATGAGTCGCTCAAGGAGGCAGCTTCACAGGTACGGACGAGATGGGCCTAGGGCTCTGATCACATGCTGTATCGCTCTATTACTCCATGTATCTACGCTATTGGACTTCATGACGGCCAAGCAGCGCGAATTCCCATCATCCAGAAGCAGGCCATACGGAGCTAGTTGTTCATTCTGACCAAAATACCATTCGAAGTATTTGCCGTTTGCCGACCTTTGATCCATATTACTCTAAACATTTTCTGTTCTTGTACCCGTCCAAATGCTTTTTAAACTTTGTAATTGTATCGGCCTCTACCACCACATATGGCAGCTCTCCACCCTCTGCGTCAGAAACGTGTTCCTCAGATGCCCTTTTAGCCACTCCCGTTTTGCTTAAAACTCTGTCTTCCAGCTTCAGCCTCCCCTACCCTGGGGAAAAGACTGTGAAGGTGTACCCTACCTATGTCCCTCATTCCGTACAAAACTCTATGAAGTTACCCCAAGACTCTTTCCCTCCAGGGCAAGCAACCTCAGCCTCGCCGAAATCTCATAGCTCAAGCCCTCCTGTTCAGGCATCATCCTTGTGCATCTTTTCTGAAGCCTTTCGAGCTTAACCACCTGTTTCCTGTGGTTTGCGGACAATACTGCAAATGCATCAAACCAACGTTTCGACCAAGTTGCAAAAGCTGAGTTCACTTGGAATAATGTCTCGCACTCTTGTCTGCACATTAATACTCCTACACCTTTTCAATTCAAATTCGTGAGGTATCCTTGCCGCGTCAAGGCTGAAGAACGGGCTGCAGAAGTGAGTGTACAATGATGTCTGCTGTGCTCAGTTAACATATCGTTCTGCGTTTTTTTTAAAACCTGCATGTAAAATGAGTGCACGTTCTGCGAGTTTACAAGCATCAAAATGACTTACCCGTTCTGCCTCTCACCCAGATCGGAAATCGTCGTCTTCCATCCCAATCGGACCAAACAGCAAAGGCCGAAGTAGAGGCAGGAAATTGAAATGGCAAATATGAGTAACAAGCAATGAAATTTTTTTTCGATCCATAAACGAATTACAAGATTCAGTTCATGTTCCACATGGATGTAGGCTTTCCTGGAATATCAGCTGCACGGTCAACCACATGTTGATAGATCAGATTATCATAAAAAGTCAAATCAGATTCAAAATCAACTAATAGTACCTGCGATGTTTCAAGTGAAATGTACCCAACTTTCACCAGAGGATTTTTCGAATGAAGTAACAAATCTGGTGCAACTCCCTTGTCTGGAAATCCTCCACGCTTTTTAAAAATTTATTAACCCATACAACAAATACATGCTGTATTTCATTCGTCAGCTCCTCTCTTAATGTCCTTTGGATGAGGACTTAAAGAAGAGTGTCGTTGCAGAATTCATAAATCACTGACGTAATCATGTTTGGGGTGTGACATAAACTGGGGTACAAAAAAAAACCGAATGTTGGCAACTCGCCGATAAAAGTACAGCAAAACATTTGTTACCCAGAAAAAATACGACGATGGAGTTTATACGAAGGAGGAAAACAGCACAGTTGTTTCGGTTTTCCTTCTATGACCCTTATTACACTGTCCACTGATGTCCTGGAGTCCACGACAGCCTGCTCTGGGCGTGATGCGTCTGTCAGAGCACTGAACAGCAAAAGAAAAGGAAATAAACGCGGTTAACGTGCAGTGAATAAAGCCAAATACAACACAAACTGTGAGATGCAGACACTTTATTTCAGGGCACTACACCGGGGAATACAGACTCAAATATACATAGAGTTATACAGCACCGAATCAGACCCTTCGGCCCAAATCGTCAGCCTGCACCAAATTGCCTATCTGTACGGATACTATTGGCCTGCGACTAGCTAACATCCGTCAAAACATGTCCTCTCAATGGACTTGCCCAGATGTCTTGCGGAAGAAGTATTGCACCCGCCTGTCTACCTCCTCTGTCAGTTAGTCCCAGATACCACCTCCCTCTGTGTTACACAGTTGCCTCTCATATCCCCTGCCTCTCCCCTCTGTCGTGGATTACCGAGATTCGTGAATGACCAGGAGACGCAGAGGATTCTTCAAGAAGTTGAACATTTATTTGCAAACAAAGGCTGTGACGGTCGGACAGTCACTGATCGCCCCCGAACTCAGCTCACGGCCCCCTTCATAGTACAAGAGCACGTGACTTCAAGTATCCAAGCACAAATAGCAGAAATAAAAAGCAGGACCGAATGGCCGAAAAAACAGAACCACATGGCCGCACAAGGTATAATTAGATTGCCGCATCCTGCCTGGCGGACAAGATGTAAGATCTCACCAGATCGAAAGACATCATCATATACGGCGCACTCAGTTATCAACAGAACATTAGTTACCCAGAAGAACATTCTCAATTAGCTTTCGCATTTCTCCCATAATCCCTAGTTATCTAGCCATCTTGGGTACAGAGCAGATTATGAGTGTCCATGTGTGTGCAGCTATTTCCCATATATTCTATATACCCTCCTTTGAGACCTAACGGTCTCACATAGAGAGAGAATTCAAAGGGCACAACACCTAGAGACTGAGGCCAATCTTCCCTAAACACGGATATTATACACCTTTTCATTCACGGCCCCATGAGTTCACTCTCTATTTCCTGAGCCATGGGGCCAAAAAGCCGTCTCACCATAACGGAGACGGTGGAAAAAAGGCCCTCACAGACTATTTTCAACACAGACATAGTTGTCTTCTGCAGTGCTATCATAATCATTCGGCACGTAGCCCCGACTCACATCATAGATTGTTGTTGCTAATTCCTTCTCCGGGTTCGACTCAGCCAGTGACAGAAGCATCGGAAACTGTTTCGTCGTGGCTCGCACTAAAAGGGACATAGAAAGAAGCAGCACAACACACTTGTAAAAATAAGCAGTATAATACCCACGACCATTGCAATTTCAGATAGCCAGGCCACCCAACCGCCTAGTTTGCTCTCCAGCCAATAAAAGAACTGATGCGCAAACCTCGCATTCTGTCTGACCCCTATCCCCAAATTTTTTCAGTTTATTTAATCTCTTTAGCAAAGGATCCCTCTGGGCTGGTGTTATTTGGTATAATGGTGCAACAAATTCTCCAAACAGTACACAGGCACCTCCTTTTTCCGCCAATACCCAGTCTTATGCCTATCTGTTTTGCCATGGCAGTTTGCTGGTTGCGTCCAATTGCTCTCCCAACACGGAGACGGCATCTTCAGTGCAATTGATAAATCGCTGTTCCCCAGTTACCCAATAAATGTATTTTATCCATTCCGTGTTTTTTTACTGGCCCCAATAACAACACCAATACCAGGGATTACTAGGGTTAGGATTTTTTATCAGTGTTTTAAAAGTTCTTAGCGGTCGATTGGGGGATGGACTGCGCAGGCGCGACGCGGGCAGTTGAAAAAGGGGGAGAAGAAAAAAGAAAGAAAAACCGGAGGCTTCTTGGGCTTCACTTCGGAGCAGATAAGTTTTTCTTTTTATTAAGTTTTAAGTGGAAGACTTTGTTTTTAATAGGGTTATATTTACTAGGGTTAGGATTTTTTTTATCAGGGTTTTAAAAGTTTTTAGCGGTCGATTGGGGGATGGACTGCGCAGGCGCGGCGCGGGCGGTTTGAGAAGCCGACTGCCTATAGAGCAGGCAACGTCGGAGCGGGCAGCGTAGTGACTGGCAGCAGAGTTCTGGGCTTTGGCTCAAGGGGCTTCGGCGAGCAGAGGCTGAGGAAGAGCTATCACCCTGAGAGGTAAGGCCGGTAAGTTCCTTTAAGTTAATTAAAGTCGGATTGGGTAATGAAGGCAGCAGCTCGGGCAGTTGTGTGCTCCGAATGCAGTATGTGGAAGTTAGGGACAGCACGCTTGTCCCTGATGACTACACCTGTAAAAGGTGCATCCAGCTGCAGCTCCTGGCAAACCGTGTTAGGGAACTGGAGCTGGAGCTGGATGAACTTCGGGTCATACGGGAGGTGGAGGCAGACATAGATAGGAGTTTCAGGGAGATAGTTACACCTAAAATTCAGGAGGATGGTAGCTGGGCGACTGTTAGGAAAGGGAAGGGGATTAGACAGAAGGAGTAGAGCACCCCTGTGGTCGTTCCCATCTACAACAAGTATACTGTTCTGGATACTGCTGGTGGGGACGACCTACCAGGGACAAGTTGTAGTGGTCGAGTCGCTGGCACCGAGGCGTGACCCTCATCTAAGATAGGAAGGAGGGTAAAGAGGAGAGCAGTAGTGATAGGGGATTCGATAGTTAGGGGGACAGATAGGAGCTTCTGTGGGACAGATCGAGAATCCCGGATGGTCTGTTGCCTCCCTGGTGCCAGGGTCCGTGAAATCTCAGATCGAGTTCTTGATATTCTCAGGAGGGAGAGTGAGCAGCCAGATGTCGTGGTCCATGTTGGGACCAATGACGTGGATAGGAAGAAGGAGGAAGTCCTGCAAAGAGAGATTAGGGAGCTAGGTGCAAAGTTAAAGGACAAGACCTCCAAGGTTGCAATCTCAGGATTGCTACCAGTGCCACGGGCTAGTGAGGCTAGAAATAGGAGGATCATGCAGCTAAATACGTGGCTAAGGATTTGGTGCAGGAGGGAGGGCTTCATGTTTCTGGATAATTGGGCTTTGTTACAGGGAAGGTGGGATCTGTTCCGGTTTACACATGAACTGGAAGGGGACTAACATACTTGCGGGTAGGTTTTCTAGTGCTGCTTCGGTGGGTTTAAACTAGATTTTCAGGGGGAGGGGAAGCAGAGTGTTAGAGAAGAAAGTGAGGAGGAAAATGATCGTGCGAGGTCTGCAGGCATGGACAGAAATCAAAGGTTTGTACATGATAGTAATGTTCTCAGGTACATCTATTTCAATGCAAGGAGTATTGTAGGTCAGGAGGATGAGCTTAGGGTGTGGACTGACACGGGGGATTACGATGTTATTGCTATTAGTGAGACATGGTTGAAGGAGGGGCAGGACTGGAAACTTAATGTTCCGGTCTTCGGTTGTTTCAGACGTGATAGAGGGGGAGGGATGAAAGGGGGAGGAGTGGCATTACTGGTCAGGGAACAGATCACAGCTGTGCGTAGACAGGACAACCCGGAGGGCTCGTCTACAGAGGCCATATGGGTGGAGCTGAGGAAAGGGAAAGGTGTGGCCACACTAATAGGTTTGTATTATAGACCGCCCAATAGTTAGAGAGAATTGGAGGAACAAATCTGTAGGGAGATAGCAGACCGATGTAAGAAACAGAAAGTTATGATAGTAGGGGATTTTAACTTTCCACATATTGACTGGGATTCCCACATTGCGAAAGGGTTGGATGGCCTGGAATTTGTCAAATGTGTTCCGGAAAGTTTTCTAAATAAATATATAGAGGTACCAACGAGAGAGAATGCAATACTTGATCTCCTATTAGGGAACCAGGCAGGTAAAGTGACAGAAGTATGTGTAGGTGAGCATTTTGGGTCCAGTGACCATAATGCAATTAGATTCAAGATAATTATGGATAAGGATATGTCTGGTCCTCGAGTGGAGGTTCTAAATTGGAGAAAGGCCAATTTTGTGGAAATGAGAAAGGATCTAGGTAGGGAGGATTGAGATAAGTTAGTTTCTGGCAAGGATGTTCTCAGTAAATGGAAAGCCTTCAAAGACGAAATTTTGAGAGTGCAGCGTTTGTATGTCCCTGTCAGGATTAAAGGCAAGGGTAACAAGCATAGGGAACCTTGGTTTTCAAGGGATATTGGTGAGCTGTTGAAGAAAAAGAGAGAGGTGTATAGCAGGTATAGGCAACTAGGAACGGATGAGGTACTTGAAGAGTATAGGAAATGTAACAAAATACTAAAATGGAAATCAGACAGGCAAAAAGAAGTCATGAAGCTGCTTTGGCAGATAATGTGAAGGTAAACCCAAAGGGTTTCTACAGGTATATTAAGAGAAAAAGTTTAGTAAGAGACAGAATTGGTCCCCTAGAAGATCAGAGTGGTCGTATATGTGTGGAGTCTCAGGAGATGGGGGAGGTCTTAAACAGTTTTTTGCATCAGTATTTCCTCAGGAAACTGGCAGCGTGGATATGGAAGGAAGGGAAACAAGCACTAGTGTCATGGAACATATAGAGATTAAAAAGGAGGAGATGCTTGCTGCCTTACAGCGAATAAAGGTAGATTAAACCCCAGGGCCTGACAAGATATTTCCTCGGACATTGAGAGAGACTAGTGTAGAAATTGCAGGGGCCCTGGCAGATATATTTAAAATGTTCTTAGCAACGGATACGGTGCCAGAGGACTGGAGGATAGCTCATGTTGTTCCATTGATTAAGAAAGGCTCGAAGAGTAAACCGGGTAATTACAGGCCAGTGAGCCTGACATCAGTAGTGGGTACATTAATGAAGGTTTTCTGAGAGATAGGACGTATAAGTATTTGGACAGCCAAGGGTTGATTAAGGATAGTCAGCATGGCTTTGTGCGTGGTAGGTCGTGTTTAACGAATCTTGTGGAGTTTTTTGAGGAGGTCACTAAGAACGTAGATGAAGGTAAGGCTGTGGATGTTGTCTACATGGACTTTAGTAAGGCCTTTGACAAGGTCCCACATGGGAGATTAGTTCAGTAGGTTCAGTCAATGGGTATCCATAGAAAGGTAAACTGGATTCGAAATTGGCTGAGTGGGAGAAGACAGAGAGTGGCTGTGGATGGGTGTTTCTCAGATTGGAGGCCTGTGACTAGTGGTGTGCCTCAGGGATCTGTGTTGGGTTCATTGTTGTTTGTTGTATATATCAATGATCTAGAAGATAATGTGGTAAATTGGATTAGTATGTTTGCGGATGACACTAAAATTGGAGGTGTAGTGAACAGCGAGGAAGGCTTTCAAATATTGCAGAGGGATCTGGACCAAATGGAAAGATGGTCCAGAAAATGGCAGATGGAATTTAATGCAGACATGTGTGAGGTGTTGCATTTTGGAAGGGCAAATCAAGGTAGGTAATACACAGTAAATGGTAGGGCACTGAGGAGTGCGGAGGAACAAAGGGATCTGGGAGTTCAGATACATAATTCCCTGAAAGTAGAGTCACAGGTAGACAGGGTTGTAAAAAAGGCTTTTGGCATCCCCGGCATTTATAAATCAAAGTATTGAGTATAGGAGTTGTAATGTTTTGGTGAGGTTGTATAAGTCATTGGTGAGACCAAATTTGGAATATTGTGTGCAGTTCTGGTCGCCGAACAACAGGAAGGATGTCAATAAGGTTGAAAGAGTGCAGAGGAGATTTAGAAGAATGTTTCCGGGTCTTCAGGAGTTGAGTTACAGGGAAAGATTGAGCATGTTAGGACTGTATTCCTTGCAGCGGAGAAGAATGAGGGGAGATATGAGGGGAGAGAGGTTTAGAAAATGATGAGTGGCATAGACAGTTAATGCAAGTATGGTCTTTCCACCTAGATTAGGAGAGATAAGTACGAGAGGACATGGCTTTAGGATGAAAGGGGAAAGGTTTAGGGAGAACAATAGAGGGAACTTCTTCACAAAGATTGGTGGGAGTGTGGAATGGGCTGCCATCTGATGTGGTAAATGCGGGCTCGCTCTTAACTTTTAACAGTAAGTTAGATAGATACATGGACGAGAGAGGTCCGGAGGGGTATGGGCTGAGGGCAGGTAAATGGGACTAGCAGAATAATGTTTCGGCACAGACTAGAAGGGCAGAATGACCTGTTTTCTGTGCTGTAGTTTTCTATGGTTTTATGGATTATCGATTCCCATCCAGCCGTAATCTCGTTCCTTGCCTTAAATTCATTGGGGATACCCCTAGGTTGGCCTATACTATCAATGCGAACTGCTGGGTCGGAGGTGTATTCTCTATGGCTACTTTGTAACGTCTGCTGTGTGGAGTGTCCATTTCTAAACCTGGAGACAAAGCAAGTGGCTGCAGTAGCATGACGCAAGTGCAAATACCATCCCATGCAAGCGGAAAAGTCGGTCTCAACCCCTCCCCCAGACCGCACAGCCACCAAGTGTCGGCAATGGGATATTCTGGACATCCAGTGCGCCATCAGGTGGCGGGGTACCAACCGTGTGTTTTGCTTTCCCATCCCAAGTAATACTGCAGAGGCCCGTAAAGTAACCAACAGGGACAGTTCCCTTTCGCCTGAAGCATTCGAACTTCAGCCTCTCTGTTAGGTGTACCCTATCCATTGGAAGCATCTAATTATTATAGATGGTTGCCCAGGGCCTACTGTAATTACATTGTTTTAGTGACTGAGGCCTGGTCATTAGCGGAGGACCCTGGTAAACATGCAATAGAAAGGACAGTATGATACTGCCTCAGTACACGACTGGTGGCACGTATTTTTAATCACACAGCGTTTTTTTGATACACAGGTCAAATTCACATTACACCGTCGCTCACATGACCCTCCTATGTTCTTTTACCCATTGCTTGCAGGTGGAGGAATCATATGGCGTAGGTACTATATAATGCTACCTCATCCCCATCCCCACTATCTGGAGAGGGTTTGTGCTCCACAGGCTCATCACGGTCATTCCCAGAACTGTCAGTGATCTCTCATCAGCACTAATGGCAGGGCGTCAACCCAGTTAAGATTACTGCTTGCACAGATCTTATTCATGTTAGCTTTCAAGGTCCCACTAATTCTCCACCATACACTGTGACTGGGTATGATATACGCGTCCAAATCTCTGTCTGATCCTCAGAGTTTGCTACACCAATTTAACCACTTTTTGGATAAAGGCTGACCCATTGTTGGAACTAATCTCCGAAGGTATTCCGAATCATGCAGTTACTTCTTTTGTCAAAAATTTCACTACAGTTCCTGCTACTAAGTCTTTAAAGGGCACCGCTTCTACCCACTTACGAAAACTATCAATCACCACCAGCATGTATCTCATTCCTCTTACTGCCTTTATCATATCCACATAATCAATCACTAAAGGTTTGGATTGTCCTTCGGGTACGGGTATATGGCCTATAGGAGTCTTAATTCCTTTCCTAACGTTGTTTTGTGCACACACCTCACATTGCGACAAAGTGATCTACCAAAGCCTGCAAGTAAGGTGACCAGAAACTTCCCCGCTTGCACAATGGTACAGCCCATGTGCCTCTTAAATGAGGGTGGTCAACAAAGGGGTGGGTGCGACCAACAAACCGTCATCCGTGCTCCATAAGCCTTCCTGGTTCCGCTTGTCTCCTCTTTGTCTCCACATTGTTTGTTCTGCTAGAGTTGCCTCACCTTGCATTTCAATTATGTTCTCCATTACGGTTTCTGGACTCAGACTCACCTGAGGTGCAATAACAGCCAAAATAATCCAGAGGCTCTCCTGGCTGCTTCATCAGCGGCCTGATTTCCCTTTGTCACCATGTCATTTCCCTTCTTATGCGCCTGGCACTTCGTAACAGCCAACGCTTGAGGTTTCATCATCGCTGTTATCAAATCTGGAATTTGCTGACAATGCTGTATAGGGTTTCCATTGCTTTTCTTGAACCATCTTTGTTTCCAGACTGCTCCAAACAAATGACATACTCCATGAGCATATGCTGAATATGTATAGATATCAACTTTCACACCCTCCATCGTCTCACATGCTGCTGTCAGAGCCTTAATCTCCGCTAATTGGGCTGAACAGGGTTGCGGACAAGCTTCCAACCTAAGTGTCTTAAATTGAGACTGATGCTGTTGCACATCGAGAAACCTGCGTGGTCCCCATCGTGGTCCCTGCAGCAGGAGCCGTCCACAAACGAAATCTTTTTATCTTCATCATCCAACGGTTCTGACTGCGTCCGCTCTTAATTTGGCAAATGTCATCGTATCCCTCACACACTCATGGGGCTCTCCTTTATAACCCAGCGGAACATAATCGGCTGTTACCTGTGGTAAACCTTTGTATAGTTATGTCTGGAAATGTCAATAACATCCGAAACGCAACTATCCTGGCTGGCGTCAGTACAAACTTTACCTTTTCCAATAATTATGCTATCTTATGATGCGTGAACAGAATTACTGGATAGCCCATGGACACAGATGATGCTTTCTCATAAGCATAGTGCATTGCTGCCAGTTCCTGATAGCAGGGCGGATATCATTGGGCCATCTCATACAAACTCGCACTGTCGTATGCTATTGGCTGTTTTGTTCTCCCTGTGCCCGTTTCCTGTGTCAGCACTGCCGCAACATAACCTTCCTGTCTGTTAGACACATATAGGTGAAAGATCCTTTCACAATTGGGCAAAGCTAGCGCTGGGGCTGACTGCAATTCCTGCTTAAGTGTGCTGAAGGCTATTTCTGCCTCCTCATTCCACTCGAAAACGCTATTCAGGTCTGTTTGTCCAGCTTCCTTCATTATTTTCCTGAATGGCGCTACAATTTCAGCATATTCTCCAATCCACTCTGAACTGTATCCTGCCATTTCCAAAAATGTCATCATCTACCCTACTGTCTGAGGTTTAGGAGCCTTAGTTATCGCCGCAATTTGATCCGGCGCTACCCAAATATTCTACTTGCCGTTTACAAAATTGCAACTTCTTTCTGGATACTTTATGACCTCCATATGCCAATCTTTCAAATAAGGCCAAGGTATCCCGCTCGCACTGTTACTCGCTTTCGGAGCAAACCAACAAATCAGCTACATACTGTATTCGTGTACTTTCCAATGATATACCCTCTAGATCTGCCTTCAATACCTGGTTAAAGATATGTGACGAATGCTTAAATCCCTGCGGTATCCTAGTATAAGTATACTGGTTACCTCCATAAGTAAAAGCAAATAAATACTGACGCTGCTTTGCCGGGGAATGCTGAAAAAAGCCGAACGCAAATCAATTACCGAAAAACAAACTGCCTCCAGTGGAACATTAATCAATAGCGTATGCGGGTTTGGGACTACAGCTGACCAATCTTCCACAACCTCATTTACTGCTCGCAGATCATGTACCAGTCTCCACTTGGCCTTATATGCTTTCAAGACAGGTAACAGTGGTGTATTACAGGGGCTACTAGTCTTCTCAAGCACTCCTACCTCAAGCAGTCCTTGTATTGTTGGCGCTATTCCCTCTTCTGCTTCTGGTTTCAAGGGATATTGTGGTCTTTTAGGTGGAATCGTTCCCTGTTTTAATTTTATTCCTACTGGGCTTGCTGATCTTACTCTTCCTACATCTGTATCGTACTGTGACCATAAAATGGCTGGCAGCGCCTCCAACCCTTTGTCTTTCCGTTGGCCCTCTTTTTCTATTGGCAGTCATATCTCGTTGAGGGGTCATTTTGATCCCCTTGGGGTTTCCTACCATTTCTGTATCTACTACTACTTTGATATAGTCATTGTTCCCAGCCTTCCAGACCATTGATATCACTGTCTGCCAATGAATAATTGTTCCTGCTTGCTTCACCATGGGTCCCAAATCTTTGGACTGGTATCCCTCATTCACTAACAAAGTTACATGAGGTGCATCTCCTGGCACCCTGTACCATTTCTCCAAAAATGCATTTCCTTTTATTTATAAGGCTGCTCCCTGTCTCCCGATTATTATTGCCTCAACTTTTAAGTGCTGATGGGTCTCTCTATCTTTTTAGACTGGGTCTCATCAAAAATCACTGTACAATGCAACTCCGTCCTGGGCGGCTTGCCCCTAGGTAGTATTGTCAGAGCGACCTTTTCTCCAAGATTCCCAGACTTGGTCTTCTATATCTCCTATCCAATACACATTTGTTCCTCTAGCTTCCTGCCCCACCAGTTGAGTGCTTATTTTTCCCATGCTCAACCCATCTGGGGTGCATTCCAAATTCAATCCCAGTTTTGGCAATGCATCTCTGCCTAGCAGATTGATTGGAGTTCCTTTGGACTCTATAATCGGCAAGACTATTTCGTTGTTCCCCATCTTTAAACTCACTGGAGCTGTAAATCGTGTTAACTGTGCTTTTCCCGAGAACCCTACACTTTTAATCAATTTTCCCGACATGGGAAGGTGGAAGGCATATTGCGGATGTACGCAAGTGTACGTGGCTCCAGTATCTATCATCATTGGTGTTAATTGCCCTTCTAAGATAATCTGAATAATAGGTTCCTCTTCCGCCTCTTGTGTTATCATTGGGTACTGTCCCTTCCCACCCGGGTTCTCTGGGCACTCCTAGCACTTTCCATAGGGGTTCACAGGTCCAGTTTAACCTGCTGGGGCTAGCCCTTGATTGAACTTTTGATCTCTACACATTGATTCCTGCTGAAATGCGCCAGGCCAGGGTTTGTACGGGCAGTCTCTCCTGAAGTTCCCTGGCTGATTACATCCCCAACACAATCCTCCTGTTCCCCTTCTACCTGTTTTTTCACTGGTCCTTTCTGCCCATTACCTCTCTGCCCCCCTCCTTGGGAATTCCAGTCCTGTCTGGGCTGTTGCCTAAATTTGTTTTGCCCCTGATATGGCATTTGCGGAAACGCTCCCCCAAAGACGTTTATTATTGGCATGGGGCTTTCTGGCCCCTGTCTGGCAGTATAACAGGCTCCTCCCTAGTTTGGCTCTTCATTCGTTTCGGTGGTCACAATCTGATCAGTTGTTATTGGCAATATTTTTTGCCTCTTCCTCTCTCTTTCTTTTTAAGCTCCTCGAGCTGCATCTGTGTCAGCTTTCCTTGCACTTTCTCCTCCAGCCTTTTGCTGTCTTTTCGATATTTTTCTACTGCATGGACTACGTGGTCCCTGAATTCTTGGTGCGACATTGACGTCAGCCCTCCCATCTCCTCAAGTCTGGACTTGACATTGGGGGGGGGGGGGGGGGGGGGTGGTGGGCGCATTGCATCCACAATAGCAGTCCGAAACATCGTTGTCATCAACTGATTGCCTTCCACATCTTGCCCTGTTTCCAGTCTCCACTTTTTCAACTGGTTTTCCAGATAAGCTGCTGGGTTTTATGTATCACCCAGTGCGTTCCCCTTCAGAGCTTTGGGATCCATTTTAGGTAGGTAACAGTTTCTGAGGACCCGCCATACCTCTGTCTCACTCGGTCAAAACCTTCACCATAAACCTTTGGATTGTCCAGTACATTTTTTAACCCAGCGGAATCCACCAGTTCTCTCAGTTTTGAGGTTCCCACTACCTTCACTAATAGTGCATTTAAGTCACCCATTGCCAATAATCGTCCTGTGGTCTCGTCCTCAAAGGCTCTTGTCCACTTACCCGCTCCTTCATGTACGCAGGGTAGTGCATTTTTTAGCCCTTCCAGGTCCAGGGTCCCCCAAGGAATGTACTGTTACTGTCCTCCTCCTTTCGGCAATGTTGGCAGCATTCTCCCTCCTCCTCCCCCCGTATACTGGCTTATCGGTTCATAGTCTACCTCCCCATCCTCCTCTGATCCTTCTATTTCTAATTCCTCCCACACTAGTCCTTTGGAGGTTTCTTTTTTTTTCTCGCTTATCTAGTTCCTCCTGCTCCTTCTATCGTCCTCTCTTCTTCCAATTTGGCTCAGCGTGCATTTTATACCATTGGAAATCCTCAAAATCCTTCAGTAATGTTGCTTCCCGCAATTCTTTAACCTCTTACTGTATCTCTAATCTTTGCCTTTCTATTTCCTCCTTTTCCTCTCGGAGCATTCTCTTTTCTGTCTCCCTCCTTTCTCTAAAGTCTTTTTTCGTTCTGTTCATCTTCACGCAATTCTACCTCCCCTTCCATTTCAAACGTTCCTTTCACTAGTGGGCACTGTTTCGGGTTCCCTTTGCCTAGATAGGTAGGGGTTTTTTCTGCCTCTTGCAGGTCTGGATATAGAGTCGACTTTTCCTCTCCCTCCTTTTTTTATGGCGAGCTGTCTCTCTGGCGTCCTCTGCAGTCACTACTGGTGCCTGCTGTGTTTTTCTCAACTTTCTCCCCCAGTCCTAAAAAGTTTTAGTATCTCCGTTCTCTCTTTTGGTTTCTTTTTTCAGATTTGTCTTTTAGTCTGTAATTTTTGATTATTCCTTGCATTTCATCGCACAGACTTACATCAAAATTTCTCCCTTTTGGCCATTTCGTTAATAGATTTTTGGTTCTTTTTTCCCATTTTTCTGAAATTTTTTCGATATCACTTTTAGATACTGGAAATGTGTTGCTCAATATTTCAACTGCAGTTCCTTTTCCCGTCGTGTTGTCTTCTCTGAATTTCACAACTCACTTATCTAATTATTTCTCATTAGTGTTACTGCTTTTCTTATACTAATTCTACGTCTAACCTTATAATTTTGCGACACAATTAGCCGGCTTTTGCATGATTTGGTTTTATTCAATTTATCAGAATATCCTTACCTTTTTGTTCTGCACGTGAAGACCCCTTCCGAGGGCGGTATCCGCAGAACTTATTCTGACCTGTCCGTTCAGCCCCTCGTCTCCTACGAGGCTGTATCCACAGGGACTTTTCCTGCCCTGCCCGTTCAGCCCCTCGCCTCATACGAGGCTGTATCCACAGGGATTTACCAACACCACGTGGAATTTCACTATAATCAATTTCTATCGTCTTATCTATACTTACCCCACTGCACACTTTTCTTGATCAATCTTCTGAGTCCCATTTAATTGCAATTTTTACCAGATTCTTTGGATCGTAGAGACCTTTCGACAATTTTTTAACACCTCTGTGTCCCCGAAACCTTCCAAAGCCAGCAGATTTCTTAGTCCGAATTATCAGCGAAAACGCTTACCTTCCTTTTCTCTGGGTGGCCAACCTTTATTCTGCTAGTCTTGTAGGGGTCCCCGAGGCACAGGGAAGCGTCCTTGATTTGTCGCTCTTTTCTTATGGGTCTCTTCCTGATCCTGCCTACTACGCTAGATTTGTCGTAGATTACCGAGATTGAGAATGACCAGGAGACGCAGAAGATTCTTCAAGAAGTTAAACCTTTATTTGCAAACAAAGACTGTGACAGTCAGAGAGCTGGTCACTGATCGCCCCCGAACACAGCTCACGACCCCCTTCATAGTAAAAAAGTACGTGACTTCAAGCATCCAAGCACAAACAGCAGAAATAAAAAAAAACAGAGCCAAATGGGCGAAAGAAGCAGAACTAAATGGCCGCACAAGGTATAATTAGATTGTCGCATCCTGCATGGCGGATAAGACGTAAGATCTCACCATATCGAAAGACATCACCATATACGGATAGCCCTTAGTTATCGACAGAAAATTAGTTACCCAGAAGAACATTCTCAATTAGCTTTCGCATTTCTCCCATAATCCCTAGTTATCTAGCCATCTTGGGTACAGAGCAGATTATGAGTGGACATGTGTGTGCAGCCTGTATTTTCCATATATTCTATACCTGAAATATATGTCCTCCAGTTTTGGACACTCCGACCATGGGAGATCGACATTTGGTGCCTACCCTTACTATGCCCCTTCATTTAAAAAAAACTCTTTGATGATACATCTCAGCCAGCTTCGCTCTTGGCAAACAAAACTAGGCTCCCCCGTATCTCCTTGTAACTCAAGCCCTGCAATCAGTGTATCATCCTGACTTAATCACAATCTTCCTACATTCTGGTGACCATAAGCAATGTGCTATTACATGTGCGTTCCAAGCAAAGATTTGTTCGACTACAACGTGATGTCCTCTTACACCCAGTAATTCTGCCGATGAAAATAAACATGCCATACACCTTTCTCAGCACACTGTCTTCTCCAGCTGTATTCCTATTTCAAGGTTTCTGTGCTCTCACAGCATCCAGGGACCTGCCATTCTTTGTGCTTGTTGTGCGCCGAATTAACTTTCCAAAATGCATCACTTCGAACCTGTCCGAGTTAAGTCCCTTGCCATTCCCCTTGTCACATTCCCAGTTGAATTATATATTGTGATCTCAGATATCCTTCTTCACCCTCCACTGAACTGCAATAGTGTCACTTGCAATGTTACAAATCATGGCACATACATTCAAATAAAAATGATTAACATATTTGACAAGCCAAGAATGACTGTGCTCGGATTGCCGTGGCATAGCTGTGGCCTCAGGTCTCCAATCTGAAGAACAATCCTTCACGACAACAGTCTGTGTCCCAACCACAAGATAATTCTGTGTATAATGAGGTCGTTCACCATGGATAGCAGGAGTTCCAATATTTCGGACAAGGTTACCATGCAGTACCCTGTCAAATGTTTTGCTGAAGTAGAGGGAGACACCGCCTGCCACCCGTCCCTCCTCAATCCTCGGTCACCTCTTCAAAACGTTCAGTCGAATTCGTGAGACATGATCTCCCTCGCAAAAAATGCCATGCTGATCGTTCGACGCCACTCGTTGCCTTTCAAATGGAAATGACTCCTGAACCTCAGAATCTCTACAATTATGTGTTCCCAGCTGATACGAGCCACAAGGGATAGCAGTTCACCAGTTCATCTTGGCTGACCTTTCCAAAATAAAAGCATAACGTTCGCTGTCTTCCAGCCTCACAGAGTTTGTAGCCTGATCAACTTATGAATACCACCAATGAAGTACAAACCGTCAGGAACTGAAAGGCGCAGCATATTCAGTATCGTAGATGCATCTTAAATCCACTCATTTGAGATCAATAAGGAAATGGTTAGATTCCTTTTTGTGTGTGTATGTTTGTCTGTCTGTGTCTGTGTGTGCGCGCATGTGTGGATGTCCGTGCACGCGTGAGTTTGTGCGTGCTTGTGCGTATCTTACAGCCTGTCTGCCTGTCGGTGTTTTAATGTTAGTTATTCCGCAGGATAAGTATCAGCGACAGTAAGTTCAAGGACAGATAGGCAATTGGACACTAGGTTCGGGAAATCGCTGCATTATAGACAGAAATAGCCCGTATGTGTTTTTAGGAAAGGGTGGATATTGGAGTGAGAGATGTCCGCGGCAGTCAGATGGTACATGATTGAAACATATAACATTCTCGGGGAAGATTGCGTATATGTGAAAATAACCATTCACGTTGTAGGGGGATCCAGAACACGGGAGAATGCAAGTGCTGGGATCTGGAGTAAAATACAGATAGCGGAAGAGCTCAGAGAGTCCGGCAGCATCTGAGGAGGGGAAAGGACTATTCACGTTTCTGGTGGAGTCCCTTCATCTGGACTGGAGTAGAGGGGGGAGAGAGGGAGGGATAGAGAGAGAGTATAAATAAGTGAAGGGCTGGGGCAAGAGCGAAAGGTGGATCCTGTTGACGAGGAGTTAATTTGCAGATTAGTTTAGCTGAGGGCAGCAAGTGTGAAAATTGCGAAAGGGTCTAGGAAATGATACGTGGAGGCAAGGAAGGACTGCAGATGATGCAATCTGAGAGGAGAGGACGGTGAAGCGTGGAACCATGTAAAATAAATAGTGGACAGATGAGAACAGTGTGAGAAGTGAACAGATTCCGATCAACTGTAATCTTAATAAATGTTTTTGTGAACTTAATAAATGAGAAACGATCATTCTGTTAGAGGAGTTCATCAAGTTGAGCAGCATCAGTGACAGGGGAAGGAATTGTCGACGTTTCATGTCGAAACGGTGCGGTTACTTTGCTCGAACCTCTGAGCTCCTCCAGCAGATTATTTGTTACTCCGGATTCCAGTATCTGCGTGTTCCTTGTGTCTCAATTAAGAAATGCATAACCTACACCGGCGCTTGCATTACGGGCCACCATTCATTCATTCGAGACAAGGAACAAACGCAACATTTAGTTGGTGTTCAGCTGTGCTCTTTGTTAAAGATATTTGATAAGCAATTCCGGCGGCATCTGCAGAGCCAATGCCAACTTAACAGATCTAATAATATCACATCATAGTCAGAGCTAATATCACTGCAACGTTTCTGCCATTTTGAACGAGAATCTACACACCATCGAATGGGGAGTGGCATGTATGAACAAAAAGCAGAATGCAGTTCCAGTATTAGAAGCTCTCCAACTATACCTACGGTTTGACTAATTTTACTATTAGATTGAAGGGATATGTCAGCCCGTTCCTCAACTCCTCTCTGAATCTTCTCTGGGTCAGGATATAAATACACGTGTTGGTACAGGAACTGAGAACTTGCAGCATAAATGCGGTTTTTTGCGTGATATAACTTGGGTCAGAATAACTATAAACTTTCAGGTCGACTATTCGTCTATAAATGTTGAAGACAACCTTTGTCGTCCATAACAATACGAAACTGCCGGTTATGCTAAATAGTAAAATAATGGATTTAATTCGATTCGCCATTTCCGGGTCATTGTAATTCTCTCCATCGCTCCGTCCCCGAAGTCCCCTGCGGACTTTACTGGCCGCTAAAATACGTCTGACAGTCAGAGCATTCAGCAGCGATATCAGAAAGAACGGGACGAAAGGTGTTAAAATACGATCAATCAAGTCAAATGCGACCCAAACCGGTGAGGTGAAGAAGCTTATTTTTGCAATACATTCCCAGGGGACGCCATGAATAAACCGGCCTTGTCTGTACACAAAGTACCAAGGTGCAGAGATCAAACAGCCCAGCGCACTCACTGCCCCTATAACCACAGCCGCTGTTCTCCCGGTGCAATATTTCAGTTTCAGCTTGTCACAGGAAATGGCTACAAATCGGTCAAAGGTGAAAGCGACAGTCAGCCACACAGAAATATTCGTGGCCGCAACAAGCAGGACGATAATGAGACTGCAGACGGGAGTGATAAGCAGGAATGAATCTGGAAAATAGAACCGAACAGTCTGCCTCAGGAATGGATCGGTGAGAACCACCATGAGATCGGACACGGCCATGGCCACCAGGTAGCGACTGACACATTTAGAGAGACCGCACTTTCCCCGGCACAGGATTACAATCGCCAGCAGGTTAACTGCAAGTGGGAGAAAAGGAAGAAGAGAATTAATCGTTTAACAGAAAGACAGACTAGCAGATTGACAGGATCTACAAGAGATTTCCACGCTCTTTCCTGTGCTTCACAATGAACCCGCGTTCGTTAATTACTGTCGAAGGATAAGCGGATTTCTTTAAAATTCACTTAGCAGTGAGTTCTCAAGTGCTTACAGCAGGTATCTCAAGTAAGATTGCTTTCCAGACGAAGGTCCGAGAAAGGGCGATGTCACGGACGGGAAAGGGAGGGTCATTCATAGAGGAATGCACAGCGTTAAGCCCAGATTTGGCCATTATAACTATCTGTCGCAAAATGGTACGCGGGAGACGGGGAACACCAGTGGGACACAGCAGCAGAGTGTGTTGCCGAACATAAATTGCAGAACCCAGTAATGCAATTGAACTAATACCTTCCACAGTTTAACGGGGGACTTCATGCGAAGACCTGCAGACGAACATAATATACGAAATGAATTTATTCCCTGCATGCATGTAAATTTTAGTTGGAATATTACGAGGTATTAAACCATTCACATTCAATTGTGCAGCCGTAAATGCTTGCTTGAGCATAAAATCACTTGGGCATAGCCTGATACGTGGCAATTAACATTCAGGCTTTAAAATGTCCAGGCGTGACTAATTCCAACAAGTGCGGAGCTACCTTGGCATTGACTGGCATTAGCTCACCCTGTTCGGAACTATCAACGTAGTGGTGGTGGCCACCATTCTCCAGAATAGAACTGCAGCTGTCGGAGATATGTTTTTGCTGCAAGAGAAGGTTCTGGGCTTGGCAAGAGAGTGACTGAGTGACGCATTAACGACTTTCTACTATCAACAGGGCACACCTCACAGACGTGATTGAATACATTTCGGTTGTCTAGTGATCGCATTTCCAATACCACAGAATCATAGAACCATACAATCAAAAAGCTAGGCTAAATCCAGTAGAGCGACAAATTGTTCAGCACTAAATCCGTTGCCTTCAACATTTACTCTCCCATTCTCAGCGCAACCTGCCAGCAGTGAGAACGTGTTTACTCACCCAGACCATACAACCAACACTTCTCGCACGCCCAAGCCCTGTCACTAAGAAGGAGAATGACTGCTGAGCAAGGTTGCACCTGCCTCTTCAGGCTGGGCAGTCCTGACACGGAAATACATAGCCGCCTGTCTCATTCTTGGAAATTCCTCCCAATATTAAACGTGACCGCCGTTATATAACAACGACATTACCAGGTCAAAATGCGTTTCCTTGTCTTCTCAATGAATCTCAAAGATGGAGAGCAAATGCCCACTTCAGAATTATGAATGAAAATTTAAAAAATGCTGGAAAAAACTAGCATCTCAGGCAGTATCTTTGAAAAGAGAAACTTATTACGATTTAGATGCAGATTCTCTGCTTCCTGCTCTTGGCCCAAACACGTAACATCAGTTCATCCGCGCAAGGACACATTCCGTTCCAACACCATAGATTCTTGAACAAAAAACGTAACTGGTAGAAGTCAGCACTGAAGCGCTATAGCTGAACAGAATTTTGTGGGAAACAGTCAACGCCAGGAAAAAGGTATCTGTGTATCCATGGAATTAATATTGAGCCCCACCATTGACCTTCGAGGCAGCGACTTACTGGGAACTCCAACTGCTGAAATAACCGGATAATAAATACGTTGGACGCGCACAATTATCGGTGTTCCCATAATTGGAAGAAGCAGTGAATTTCCAACGCTCAGCTTCCATAGGCACTCTAAACAGCTGCGTTACAAGGGTTCCTGCTTTATAAAGGGATGTCAACTCCGATCAGAATATCAGACCATTTATCATTAGTCGATGCACTTCCCACGGACGTCAACAATCACATTATTTCAAGAACATTGACCCTGGTAAAAATAAAGCCGTAAGTTTAAAATAAATAGCTCATGAATGTGCCGATGATGTCAACTAACAATTTCCCACAAGGGATGGAGAGCATGGATGATCCATAATTAATAAATTGATAATGGAAAGCTTATTTTACCATCAGGTTCTCTGCTCCGTAGAAAGCATGCGCCACACCACGTCAATATCTCTCAGCAAACGACGAGAGTAGAAATGATCTATTTGATCTCTTTGCTTGCGACCGCCGATGCCCTGGGGCGAATTTAAAATAATGGAACTGCCAGTTGAAAACAGTTGAAGCGCAGTGAGTTTGCCGGTTCCGTTCAAAGGCGTTCCTCCAATATTCAACAAATGTACTTTGCATCTTCGGATATATCTCACAGACCTGGGGATTTTCTTCCATGCTCGCAGAACAGCTCCCTGAATTAGGAAAGACATGTCGAGGAAAAGAAAATAATTAATAATGCTGAAAAAAATCATGATATCGGGAAATATTTGTGTGTGTGTGTGGGGTGGGTGGGGGGTGGATGGTAGGGGATTGGCGTCAGAGCTTACGTCTCTGATTAAAATCGTGTCTTTAGAGCTGGCATTCTCAAGAACCTAAACACGTCAATGTTACAGACGATGGGCATGGGATGAAAAGAGGTATTTTTCTGGATTGGGTGTACAGCAAAGTATTAACTGACATAAAGGTCGTTTATCATCTCAACATTTCTGTCCACGGGAAGTGTAAATAGAAGGAGTTTAAGTGTAACAGGGACGGGCTAAAATCAAGGCGGGAAATGCGTGAAGGAATTGGTAAATTCTAAGAAAGAGAAGTTAAACAGGGAATGCTGAATATATTCAACAGGCCACACAGTACGGGCCGAAACATGGAACAAGTCAGCGTTATAGGTAGATCATATTTCAGCAGAACGTTGGAACGTAGGTGCGAGGGTCAGAGGATTCTCTTCCAAGCTGGAAAATACAGGCGTCACGAATTGATTCTGAAACAAATAGCTCCAGACAACTTTTGTTTCTAGTTTTAATGAGAGATGGCCAGTTGTGTGAAGGGTCATTAGCCCGTAAGCAAAAGGTATTTTCATTTGCGTTTCAGATGCCAGAATAAAAGCAAACTAAGGGAATATATTTCTCCTGATGGGAGAAAGGTGAACATCAGTCATATGAGAAACAGAGCTCGGAATGACATCAGAGAGCACAAAGGGGGAAAAAAAGATTGAGTGTAAATATCTGGTGCAAATGTTCATCCAATGTGGCCGTGCCAGGTAATAACTTCAACGCAAAGATTTTCTTTGGTTAGTTGGACTTAGATGCCCATCTTTAATTGGACGGCTGTCTACTTTTTCTTAGTTGCAACCGAAGAGGGGTTAACGAGGCTCTACCGATCTGTGTGCATCGTCGTTACCATGGAGAACATGGTGGTGAACCGCCTTCTGTTGTATGTGCAACCGTATTCGCACTAGCAAAGGCTTTTAGGGCACTGTCTCTGCTCAATCATCGTCTCTAATTCTTTTAAGAAGCTGTCAGAAAGGGATTATTCTCTGGCTGTCCATTTTTTGGAAGGATGATGGAGAAACGGTGTATACAGGACCTGCCGTCGTTCCTGTAAATGCACTCCTATGGTCTTGCTTGGTCTGGCGTTCTAGAGCCTTTAACACTTAACGCACGCCTCAGCCGTGCTCTGTGTAGGAACCTTCAATTTCATTTTGTGAGGTGTTACGAATGGACTTCAATAATATGAAATCGTCAGCGAACATTCAGGAGACGCGTGGCTCCAGCCAACGGAGAGATTTCCATTTGAGATTATTCGATCCCTTTAAACCAAATGCAGTCAGGTGTGCCTCGGTGCAACGAGCACTCACTCTGAGACACACGTAGTTCCAGAAGCATTTAGCGCTATTTAATTGCTGTGGCGCCCTTTGACCTATTGCATAAAACCAGGTTCCCCACATGCTTCACTGATATTTATAGCACTTGGGCGCGCCCGTAAATGCATCCGTAAATTCACGAACAGCTCTAGAATTTAGATAGTCTTCATTTATGACCCCCGACGAAAGTTATTACTTCGGCCCTTCCTGTGTTGAGTTTCATCCATCATGCCTCTGCCCATTCAATTCACATGCATGCACTTCCCTCATGACGGAGAGATCTCTGCTCACGATGGCTGTACATACAGACATCGTGAATGTGAGAATCGTACTGCCTTAAGTGACGTGAAAATTAATGTTTTCCGGCAGTAGTACAGTGCAAAGACATAAAAATACTATTCATGACAAAAATAAATAGTACAAAAAGAAGGAATTACGAGAT
This sequence comes from Pristis pectinata, assembly GCF_009764475.1. NCBI lineage: Eukaryota > Metazoa > Chordata > Chondrichthyes > Rhinopristiformes > Pristidae > Pristis > Pristis pectinata. Next base: position 7,359,643 of record NC_067442.1, read on the forward strand.
TATGGTCATGGGTTTATGGACCGTTCAGAAATCTGATGGCGGAGGAGAAGTTAATATTTATGTTAGAATTCACGGATACTGTAACTCTGTAATATTTATGAGCAATAGTATTACTGAATATAAAGTGTAGCCTCCGCATGCCTTCACCTTCATCTCAACGTACGTCTGATGCTCTGAAACCATTACCACATCACCGAATCATAACTTTTGCAGAGGTTCCAATTCCCCACTTTGGCCGTTGTTTGAAGGAAAAGATCAGTTGAACGACAGTAGCATGTTCAAGAGTGGAATATTAATTGCATATGCACCATGTTCACACTTTCATACCGCCCACTGCAAGTTCTAACATGAAGATTGAGGAAGTGCGTTTAAGAAAGCTTGCATCAGAGACTTGTTGTTCACTGACGCCGGAGGGACACAGAGAAATGATATTGTTCTTTCCGCTCAGGCTCATCGACCAATCATTATTACTTTTCAATAAATTAGCTGTCGAGATAACTGTCAAGACATAAAATAAAAATTGTATAATATGGTGAAATATACATCAATGACTTGAATGAAACTGTCGATAGATGGCTGAGTTGGTGGAGGTGTCGCTGCTGTATGTCACGAAAAACTGGTCGGGGACTTCAATCCACAATATCACCCTTCCTCCACTATCCTCTGTCTCTATGCGCAAGCCAATTCCTAATCCAAGTTACCAAGGGACAGTGGATACCACACATTATGCATCAGCCCACGATGGACTTTGTGAAATGACTGACTAATATCCATGTAGAAAGCATCAACTGCCTGAACATCATCAATCACCTGATCAAAATTCCATCAGGTTTGCAAGACATGACTTGCCCCGCACAAATCCACGCTGACTGTTCAGAATCAGTCCACGTTTTTCTTTCCAAATTTGCGAAAATTTATGCCTAAGGATCATATACAGTCCCTTACCTGTCACTGAAGTGAGTCTGGCAGGGTTATAATTTCCAGGGTTATCTTTACTTCCCTTCTTGAACAAAGGAACAACATCGACTACTCTCCACTCAGCCGGGACATTGCCTGTTGTTAGGAGGATACATAGTTCTTCAAGGCCTCAGCAGGCTCTTTCTTCCCTCTTTCAAAAACCTGATACGTATTCAACCTGACTTGTCTCCATGTGAGTTCCATCGCAACCTACTCATTTAGTACCTCGCCCACATCCACTGACTCAAAGCATTAATATTCTCAGTGGCTTTACCCTCTCCTTAGCTAACCGAGTGTTTTCAATGTAAGTATAACTTCCCTTGGGATTCTACTTCATTCTACTTTCAAACGACGTTTCACGGCCAATTTTGGCTTTCCTGATACCCCGTTTGAGTTCTTTCCTGGTCACTTTATCTTCTTCAAGGCGCCTGTCTGATTTCAGCTTCCGAAACTTTATTTATGTGTCCTTCTACTTTGTAACTAAATTTACCACCTCTCTCGTTATCCAAGGTTCCCTTAACTTGCTCTCCTTGTCCTCCTTCCTCATTGGAACATAGCGGAAATGATTTTCTCCGTGATAAATTCAAAAACATAATTCCTTCTGTAATGAATATTTCAGAAGCAGTATTTTTGGGGAAAAGTAGCAGTGAATTATGGGGAATAACAAATATCCATCATCTTCATCTATGTTTGGATTGCGCACCCGCAGCAAGAACAAGGAGCTATTCCACTGCCGTTGCGAATTGCATGGATGTTCGACATCAGGCTCGGAAAAGATGTGCATAAAGGTTTATGAAATAAAAGAGGGAAAACTGAGATCAAGCCAAACATCGCTAAATGTTAATGAGTGCGAAAGACTCTTACATTACTGTGAAAACTGGCTTGAAAACGGCAAGATCTGCATGAGATATTTCCTGTCGAAGGTGGGTCGGCCTTCACAATGTTGCAATGATTTTGTTGCAATTAACATTCAATCTGGTTTGTAATGAATTTCCACTTGAAGAGCGGCGGCTGGAGCCCGATCGACCTGTCACGAGTAGCTAACGTGTCTTCTTCAGATTTGGTGGGACTGAACGTGACCTAATCGAAGCATGTAAAATACCGAGTAGTTAATGACAGGATAGACGTTCAGTAAAATAAACAACAAAAAACTGAATATTCTGGAAATCAAATGTAAAAACAGAAATACTCAACATGTCGGACGCAAATGTGGAAAAACGAACAGATATGACATTTCCGTCCCAAGTCCCCTCGGCAATGTTTGCAGCTTTTATTTGTTTTTATTAAGGGGCGGTATCTCCAACGTAGGGACTAGATACAAGATTATGCGGAGGTTATTTTAACTCGGGTGCACAGGTAAAACTTCTTGACGAAGGCGGTAAATCTCTGGAATTCGCTCCAGTGGAATATTGCGGAGGTTATATCACTGGAGGTATTGAGGAGGAAGATCAAGGAATTGGAATCAATGGAGGACTGATAGAGAAGGCGAAATTATTCCGCGGCCGTTCTCTGTGATGACATTTCACAGTGGAACAGCATGGAGAACGAAGAGGTCTACTCCTTCTCTATTTCTTTATGTTCCTATATCCTGCTAACGTGAAAATATGCTGCACCTTCGCTTCCGCAAAAACTTTGTTGCTCTCACCAATGCATTCGATGGCGCCACGTTTACGCCGAGAGAACGAATAGTTTGGAGAATCTGTTATAAAATTGCTGCCGTTTCATTCGAAAGTTTTAGTTGCATGAAGAGCGGCCACTAGTGGACATCTTTGACAATGTTATCCATCCATTGAGGGTTTGATGCTGGTGGCAACAGATGAATTCTTCAACAATGAGGCGTCTCTATCTTGATCAATGATATGGAAAAGTCGGGAAGTGCATATGATGAGCGGGTGAAAGTTCATGGTATCACTGAAGTAAATGATTCACTATCCACTTCGAAGATACTGGAAAATAACAGACTGAACTTTCAATCCGACCAAATTAATGATGGTTCGATTAAGGTATCATAAGCACTCCCTTCATTGGTAAGAGTAATACTGTCTTCATTTGAGAGACAACGAGTAATCCAAATTAAGGATTCCATCTTGTACAACTGCTGTGAGATCCATGTCCTTAAAAAACTTGGTTGCAGCAGCAGCAAAGGCGCCTATGTTTAAACAACACCCGAAGTTACATAAGTTAAAGTAAAGAAAAAAGTACTTTAAGAAAGCAAGACATGAGTGCAAGAACACGATCAGAAACAAGGCAATGTTCGTGCATGAGGTTGTCTGTAGTGTTCCGTTTCTCAGGGAGGTTTAGGGTCGTGCTATCCCGTTCAAGAACCTGATGGTTGGAGGTAAGTAGTCTGAACATGGTCGTGTGGGACTTCAAGCTTCTGTACCTCTCGCCTGTCGGTAGCAGAGATAAGAGGGCATGACTCAGATGGTGGGGATCGTTGATGCATCCTTCTTGAGGCAGCGCCTCATGCGGATGTTTTCAATGGTGGGAAGAGCTGTGCCGGTGATGGACCTGGCTGCATCCATTGCGCTCTGCAGCCACCTGGGTTTTGCAGTTCCACAGTTACATTTGTCCGCAGTTTTCGTCGCAAATCCACAGTAAAAACCTGATTACACTGCAGAGGGTGCAGAGGAGATTCAGGGTGCCGTATCTCAGTAATGAGAAGGGGCTGGCCACACGAAGTTTGTTTTCCTTGGAGAAGAAGAGCAGATCATTGGGCGCTTTATAAACGTATACCAAATTATGAGAGACATTGAAGTGTAGCTGGAAGAAACGCTTCCCCATCGCTGAAAGCAAAGAGCATTACTTCAATGTAAAATGTAAGGGGTTGAAATGGGATTCAGATATTTTTCACGCAGTTGGTATTCTGGAAATCACTCTCTGTGGTGATGTGGGAGGCAGGTTCTCTCACTTTAGTTGAGAAGCACTGTACGAAAACTTCAGTCGCCAAGGTATAGAAGTTTTGAGACTAACTGATGGTAAATCTGACAGTACGAACAGGTACCTGATGGCCCAGATGGACCTTTTAAACAATCCCCACACCCTTACCCACAAACCACTCCCCCCAACCATGCTTCTTCTCTTCTTCTATTAGCTGTTTTATCCTTTCTCTTCTTACCTTTTACCCATCCTCCGGTGGATCTGCTCTCCCCTCCTCCCCGAATCTGCCTATCACTATCTCTTACCTGCATCTAACTGTCACCATCCTGTGCCCACCCCACCTCCCATCTTTTGTCCACCTCTGTTTTTCTCTCCTATATATTGGGCTTCGACTTTCCTATCTTCAGTCCTGAAGAAGGGTCCTGAACCTAAATTTTGACGGCGTGCTTTTCCCCACGGATGCTACCTGGCCTGCTGAATTGTTCCAAATTCATCGTGTTTTACTTCAAGTGAGTCAGCCAGAAATTCCAACAGCAAAACATTACAAAGCTTTAAAGAATGATATGCTGGAAGTGTAGGCTAGTGGGCTGAAGTTAAAGACCAAGGAGTCTGTATCCCTGTTCTGTAGGGGAGCAGTGAGTTTGGATAAGAACGGAAGTACGACAAACAGAGGAGATGCGGGTGAGGGTTCCAGTAATGGGAAAGGCGAAGCTGCGTCTTCTGGAACAAGACGTCTCAGATGTTATGGAGTTCTGGTGTTGAAGGACTCATGTCAAGGACAAATACGTCGGGGAGGGCAAATTGAGAGGAAGGAACAACGTCCTTACAAGCGACATGATGGGAGGAGATGTACAAAAGGAAGCTGTGGTGTCAGTGGGTTTGCAGTAAACGTCGAGGATATTTTGTTTCCTGAGTTTATCGGAGAATTATGTTTTGGCGCAGTAGATTCGTGGGTTATCAGGTAATGATCAGGGAACGCAATCCCCTTCTGTGTCGAAGAATGATGTAAGCATTAAAGGTTTAAAGAACTGGCGAACAAAAGCACGAGGAACAGAAAAAGCACGACGAAAGGGATTTCCATTTGAAATGGTTTGAACTCGGAACATCACAGCCTTCAGTAATTGATCTCGAAATCCAAAAAAAAAATAGACAACTTGCATTTCCAGTTTGAACGAGAACTAGCCTGTTCGACGAAAGGTCAGATGTCCTACCTTGTGTTTTCTGATGTGAGAAAATTGTAAATGGAGCGAATCTGTTTCCTCCGAGGGGAGAGACCAGAACAGAAGTTATGACAAGAACAGAGCTTAAGCTGACTTCTGAAAGACGAAAGATCTGGAGTAGCTTTATTCAAATGCTGCCATTCTGGAATCAATTCGTCATTTTAAGACATGGATTTTTCAGTTCGATGTGACACGGATGTCTATCCTTAACCGACGCCGTGATTGTGGTGTTGAGGCCCCACCTACTGGCTGTCCAATCTGAGTAGTCGTTGGGAAGGTGGTGCCGAGGCGCCATCCATGGATGTTGATTTCTACTTGCCATTGAAAATGTGTTAGGGAAGAACTACGCATTGGGTGTTCATCTTCAGTTGCCCTGAAAAAGATATAGGTGTGCAGCTATCTGTTGGGCGATCATTCTTAATTGGCTTGAGTTATGGTACAGTCTCCACTCGGTGTTCATCCTGAGTTCTATTGTTGGACGTGCTGGTGACACGCTCTCTACTGTTTGCCCATCATTTCGATTAAAAAGGCAAGACGATGTCTACAAGCGCGTCAGTCCTTCATGAAAATGCACTCCGATGGTTCGTGTACTCCGGTATTACATGCCAGTCGATTCTTCTCTCTTATCTCGGCCCTTGCAATGCAAATACATCTACAGTGTAAGTTCTGAGAAGTTGCTAAAGGACAAACAACGTAAAATTTTCAGCGAACATCGGTGTGACATATGACTCTTGACAGCAGAGACATTTCAATTTAAAATGATTGAATCCCTTCAACGCATGGACGGTTGAGTGCGTTTTGGTGCCACGTGCAATCGGCGCTTTTCGTTGCGTCTTGTGTATGAAGTTTGGGCTCTCACGTGCTTTACTAAAAAATTGGTAAATTGTCGTGCCAGCAAGTTCCTGGACATAAATTAGATGATCTCTATTTCTGCTTCCAAACAGACTCATCCACCATTCTTCTGTCAGTTCACGTGAACTGTCTGCGTTCTCCTCAAACCTGCAAGCGGGCACACTGCTCACGGTGGCTGTAATTATATACATTGCAAATGTCACAACCGTACCTAGTTTCTCAAAACCCATACCACTGATATTAATCAACTCCGGCTCTGCAACATCTAAAGTGCAACCTTTGTATTCCTTCATCTCCCTCCGAAGAAAAAGGGTTCAATGTCATGAATAGTTCACGGAGTTAAAACAACTGCACGCATCATCCGAATCTGCACTTTGGCTGTAATCGAATGGACACGCTCAAGTGAACGGCAGTAAGATTTTCGAGGGAGGAATATTAACTAGACATGTACCCTTTCTACCCCTGAATAAAACCAGCTGAAATATCTAGAGTGAACATTAAGGAGCTGCCTTTCAGAAAGTTCATATCGGAGTCCCGCATTTGAGTAAAAATGCAGGGATTGAGAGAAAGGGAGTTGCCTCCCTATCACCCTCTTCCAGAATCAGTGTTTGCAATTCTTCTTTATAGAATATATCAAACGTTATCAGTCGGGATGACTGTCAAAATATTGCATCAAAAATGGAAAAGAAGCTGCCCATCTTCGTCTTATCATTTCGGTATCATTCAGGATCGTTGCATTTTCTGGGACACATCATTAACACATTCTAGATGTATCTATATTAAACCCAGAAACTTAGTTTCACCATGGTCAATCTTCCTGAAATAATGTCTTTGTTGACGTGGTTGTCATGCCGTTCAAGGATTAAGGATCACGCGAGTAACATTGCCAGGGAATACGTTTCCCTCGTCGTAATGTGAAATCCTTGGAAAGCAACATTAGAGCCGCTGTCGGACCTGCCGCTGAGAGAGAATCAGAATTCACCGCGCTTTCCAGTAATGGGAGAGAGGATCATTCTGAGCATCCAAGGGATTCATTATCAGCACTCAGACTCTGCAGTGAGTCGCTTCCCCGGAGCTAATAGTGCAGTTCAGTTTTAACTGCGTGGGCGACACAGATGTCTTTTTGTCGGCTGATTGGTTTTCAAAACCGAATGTTCAATTACGGGGTTCCAAGTGGAATGTCCAAATCTTCCTTCCTGGAGAAGTTACGTTTCCTCCAGCATGGTTCTTATTTATCCAGCTCTGAGATTCAAACTGGAGTGTTCCCTGTAGTGAATGAACTGGAATTAGATGTTTGGGCGAATACGTGGAAACAGAGCTTCGGCATTTGAAACTTAAACGGTTTCTCTATTCGACAGTGCTGCCTGATCTGCTGAGTGTTAAAGCAGTTTCTCTTTTTATTTCAATTTTATAGTATCGGCAGTCACTCTGGATCTATAACTGTTCTTTCGGAGAGATGAGCTGTTTCTCTGATGGGTTTGTGCAGGTCATTTTTATTCAGTTGCCTGCACAATAATACTGGAATGGACTTCGTGTATTGAGTACATAAGGTCATAGAACCCATAGAAAACTACAACACAGAAAACAGGCCATTCGGCCCTTCTAGTCTGTGCCGAAACATTATTATGCTAGTACCATTTACCTGCCCCCAGCCCATACCCCTCCAGACCTCTCTCGTTCATGTATCTATCCAATTTACTCTTAAAAGTTAAGAGCGAGTCCGCATTTACCACATCAGATGGCAGCCCATTCCACACTCCCAACACTCTTTGAGTGAAGAAGTTCCCTCTAATGTTCCCCCGAACCTTTCCCCTTTCACCCTAAAGCCATGTCTTCACGTAATTATCTCTCCTAATCTAGGTGGAAAGACCATAATTGCATTAACCCTGTCTATGCCCCTCATCATTTATAAACCTCTATCATATCTCCCCTCATTCTTCTCCGCTCCAAGGAATAAAGTCCTAACATGCTCAGTCTTCCCTTATAACTCAACTCCTGAAGACCCGGCAACGTTCTTGTAAATCTCCTCTGCACTCTTTCAATCTTACTGACATCCTTCCTGTAGTTCGGCGACCAGAACTGCACACAATATTCTAAATTTGGTCTCACCAATGACTTATACAACCTCACCAAAACATTCCAACTCCTATACTCAATACTTTGATTTGTAAATGCCGGGATGCCAAAAGCCTTTTTTACAAACCTATCTACCTGTGACTCTACTTTCAAGGAATTATGTACCTGAACTCCCAGATCCCTTTGTTCCTTCTCACTCCTCAGTGCCCTACCATTTACTGTGTATGTCCTCCCTTAATTTGTCCTTCCAAAATGCAACACCTCACACTTGTCTGCATTAAATTCCATCTGCCATTTTCTGGACCATTTTTCCATTTGGTCCAGATCCTTCTGCAAGCTCTGAAAGCCTTCCTCACTCTCTACTACATCTCCAATCTTAGTGTCATCCGCAAATTTACTAATCCAATTTACCACATTATCGTCTAGATCATTGATGTAGACAACAAACAATGGCCCCAACACAGGTCCATGAAAGGTTGTGAGTTGCACTTCTGAGCTGTGCCTCACTGACTGACGTTGGACGTTATTTACGGTGTGCCTGGATGATTCTCTCACCCGGTCCATCATTCCGTCCTGCAGCCACTATTCTGAGAGCGATGACGGGATGATGCTCACACCATTCAATATCAGGTAGCGGGAACTTTTGGACACATTTTCGTGTGGATGTTACTCGTCATTGAAAAACACGTGCCTAATTATTGCGCTCAGTTTTGTGCAGGCGGACACAGGTGGCCTCACTTGTGGGAATAAGAATGATTTAATACACACAAATGTCTTAATTCAATTTTAATCGCAAGCATATAATAAATTCAATGCAGATCGTATGTTCGGTTTAAGGTGTTACCTTGACCAACCGAATAAACTACTATGAAACTACTATGATTAGATTGTACGCATGGGATCTGCGAGTGATATGTGACAAAATACTCTGCATCAACGATCCGCCCTTATTTTTCACCTCATCTCATACCCCACCCCAAAGCTGTGTGTGTTTCTGGGTTTATCTCGTTGAATTCCGCTATGAATCACTTTCCCGTCGAGGAAGTGGTATTTTGCCTGTCCTGCTAACGGAAACAAGGACCACGTTATGTATTTGCTACAAATATCTTTCAACTCCCCAGTAACTGCGCTTAAAAAGCCCCCGACATCCCAACCCGTCGCTGCAGTTTCGCTAAGTGTCATATCCAAATAACGCAGTCTGGTCAAACTGCTCTTCCGTCGCTGTGACGAATAAGTAATTTCTCTGATGCCCTTTCTTTCACTTACATTTAACTTGGTGGCGATTGTGATCCTGTGCCGGGGGAATTGCGGTGTTTAGAAGAGTATGTCTCGCTGCATAATCATGGTCTGATCGGGGACAGCCAGCATGGCTTTGTGAAGGGCAGATCGTGCTTTACAAGCCAGAGAGTGTTCTTTGAGGAGGTGACCAGGCTATTGATGAGGGTAGTGCAGTAGATGTGGTCTACATGGATTTTAGTAAGGCATTTAACAAGGTTCCACATGGTAGGCTTCTTCAGAAGATCAGATGGCAAGGGATCCAGGGAAGCTTGGCCGTGTGGATTCAGAATTGGCTTGCCTGTAGAAAGCAGAGGGGTGTGGTGGAGGGAGTGCATTCAGATTGGAGGGCTGTGACTAGCGGTGTCCCACAAGGATAGGTTCTGTGACCTCTTCTTTTCGTGATTTTTATTAATGACTTGGATGAGGCGGTAGAAGGGTGGATTGGCAAGTTTGCAGATGGCATAAAGGTTGATGGTGATGTAGATAATGTAGAGGATTTGTATATGATTACAGAGGGACATTGATAGGATGCAGAGCTGGTCTGAGAAGGACTGACGTGGTACACTTTGGAAGGACTAAATCCAAGGGGTGGTACAAAGTTAATGACAGGTTTCTGGGTAGTGCGGAGGAGCAGAGGAATCTGGGGGTTCATATCCACAGATTCCTGTAAGTTGCCTCACATGTGGATAGGGTAGTTAAGAAAGCTTATGCCATGTTAGCATTCATAAGTCGAGGGATCGAGTTTAGGATCCGCGAGGTAATGATGCAGCTCTACAAAACTCTGGTTAGACCATATTTGGAGTACTGTCCAGTTCTTGTCGCCTCATTATAGCAAGGATGTGGATGTGTTGGAAATGGTGCAGAGGATGTTTACCAGGATGCTGCCTGGTCCAGAGAGTACGCATTATGAGGAGACACTAAAGGAGCTATGGCTTTACTCTTTGGAGAGGAGGAGGATGAGATGGAAAAAAGGTGGAGGTGTAAAAATATTAAGAGGAATAGATAGAGTCGACAGCCAGCGCCTCTTTCCCAGGACACCAATGCTTAGTACAAGATGGCATGGCTTTAAAAATAGTGGGTGGGAAGTTCAGAGGAAGTTTTTGATTACCCAGGGAATGGTTGGGGCGTGGAACACGCTGCCTGGGGCGGTGGTAGAGGCAGGTACATTGCTCAAATTCAAAAGATTGCTAGATAAACATATGCAGGAATTTAAAATAGAGGGAAACGTGGTAGGAAGGACTTAGATCGTCTTGGGCGAGGTTTAAAGGTCAGTACAATATTGAGGGCCGAAGGGCCTGTATTGCGCTGTGCTGTTCTATGATACCTGCTAGCGATGGCCCCGTCCGATCTCCTGGTCGTTCTCAACGATCCCTTCCTGAAGTGGACCGGTCGGAATTATTTCCCAGAGTCATTCCTGACTATCATACCGCTGTGCACTTTTAATATCGTCCTGCTTGCTGCGGCCACGAAAGCCTCTGTGTGACTGACAGTCTCTTTCATCTTTGATCGAATTCTGGCTATTGGTTGTAAGAACATGAAAAAAATACAATTATTGGTATTTCCCTAACCGTATTATTGAAGCACTATTCTGATCTTCACTAGTTTGGGCCGCATATAACTTGATTGATCGCATTTTAACGCTTTTCCTACAGTTTTTGCTGATCGCTGAGGAAATTTGTATCTCCTCAGTACCCTCACCAATATCCATAAATGCACCACAGACACAATTCTATCCGGATGCATCACGGCTTGGCATGGTAAGCGCTCTGCCCAAAACAGCAAGAAATTGCATAGAGTTGTGAACACAGATTTAGTTCTATGTCATGTTAAGATGCAGAGAAGTGGTGTTGAGGCCAAATGTAAAATCTTCCGAAATTAGACCACAAGAAACTGCAGCGAGTTGTGGACACAGCTCAGCACATCACGAAAAACATCTTTCCTTCCATAAAGTCGTCTCCACTTCCCATTTCAGCATTACTGCCTGTGCTAAGAGACCGTGGGTATAGGAACAGAATGAGGAGGAGGTTAAATGCGTGGCTGAGGGATTGGAGTAAGGAGCAGGGATTCAGATTTCTGGATCATTGGAGCCTCTTTGAACAGGTCATACCTAACTCAAAAGAGGACGCGTTGAACTTGACTCCCAGGGGGACAAATATCCTGGCGGGGAGGTTTGTTAAGGCTACTGGGGAGGGTTTAAACTAGAATTGTTGGGGTGGTGGGCGTGGGATACGAACTTGAGAGACTGGGGAAGAGGTGTTTGGCTCTCAAATAGAGAAAGCTAGCAGTAGGTATGATAGGCAAGTGATAGAGAAGGGACGTGCTCAGACAGGTTTGAGATGTGTCTATTTTAACTCAAGGAGTATTGTGAACAAGGCAGATGAGCTTGGAGCTTGGATCAATACTTGGAGATATGATACGGTGGATATTACGGAGACTTGGATGGCTCAGGGACTGGAATGGTTGCTTCAAGTGCCGGGTTTTAGATGTTTCAGAAAGGAAAGGGAGGGAGGTAGAAGAGGTGGGGGAGTGACACTGTTGATCAGAGATAATACCACGGCTGCGGAAAAGGTGGACGTCGTGGAGGGATTGTCTACGGAGCTCTGTGGGCGGAGGTTAGGAACAGGAAGATGTCAATAAGTTAACTGGGTGTTTTTTATAGGCCCAATATTAACAGGGATATTGAGGAGCAGAGAGGGAAGCAGATCCTAGGAAGGTGTGAGAATAACAGAGCTGTTGTGATGGAGGATTTTAATTTCCCAAACATCGATTGGTATCTCCAGACAGTGAGATGGGGGAGGAGTTTGTTAAGTGTTTTCGGGTAGGATTCTTGACAAAATATGTAGATAAGCCTGCAAGAGGAGAGGCTGTTCTTGATTTGGTATTGGGTAATGAACCTGGTCAGTTGTCAGATCTCTCAGTGGATGAACATTTTGGTGATAGTGATCATAATTCTATTTCCTTTTCATTAGCACTAGAGAGAGATAGGAACAGGCAGACTAGAAAGGCTCTCAAGCAGGAAATTGGAAGATTAAATTGGGAACAGATGTTCTCAGGGAAAAGTGCGGAAGAAATGTGGCAGATATTCAGGGGATATTTGTGTGGAGTTCTGCATAGGCATGTTCTAATGAGACAGGGGAGTCACGAAAGGATACAGGAACCGAAGTGTACAAAGGATATAATAAATCTAGTTAAAAGGAAAAGAAAAGCTTACAAAAGGTACCGAGAGCTAGGTAATGTTAAGAGATATGGAAGAGTATCAGGCTAATAGGAAGCTTAAGAAGGAGATTAGGAGAGCCATAAGGGGGAATGAGAAGGCTTTGGCGGGCAGGATTAAGGAAAACCCCAAGGCATTCTACAGCTATGTGAAGAGCAAGAGGATAAGATGCGAAAGAATGGTGCCCATTAAGTGCAGCAGTGGGAAAGTGTGTATGGATCCGGAAGAAATAGCGGAGGTACTTAATGAATACTTTACGTCAGTATTCACCACGGAATAAGATCTGGGGGATTGTAGTGGGGACTCGCAGCGGACTGAAAAGCTTGAGCATGTAGATATTAGAAAAGAGGTGATGCTGAAACGTTTGGAAAGCATCGAGCTGGATAAGTCGCCGGGACCGGATGAGATGTACCCCAGGGTGCTGTGGGAGGCGAGGGAAGAGATTGAGGAGCCTCTGACGATGATCTTTGCATCGTCGATGGAGACAGGAGAGGTTCCGGTAGATTGGACGGTTGCGGATGTTCTTCCCTTATTCAAGAAAGGGAGTAGGGAGAGCCCAGTGAATTATAGACTGGTGAGTGTCACCTCAGTGGTTGGTAAGCTAATGGAGAAGAACCTGAGAGGCAGGATTTATGAACATTTGGAGAGGTATAATATGATGAGGAATAGTCAGCATGGCTTTGTCAAGGGCAGGTCCTGCCTTACGAGCCTGATTGAATTTTTGAGGATGTGACTAAACACATCGATGAAGGGAGATTTAGTGTATATGGATTTCAGCAAAGCATTTGATAAGGTACCCCATGCAAGGCTTATTGAGAAAGTCAAGAGGCATGGGATCCAAGGGGACATTGCAGTGTGGATCCAGAACTAGCTAGCCCATAGAAGGCAAAGAGTGGTTGTTAAAGGGTCGTATTCTGAGTGGATATCGGTGACCAGTGTTGTACTTCAGGGATCTGTACTCGGAGCTTTGCTCTTTGTGATTTTTATAAACCACCTGGATGAGGAAGTGGAGGGTGGGTTAGTAAGTTTGCGGATGGCACAAAAGTTGGGGGTGTTGTGGATAGTTTGGAGGGCTGTAAGAGGTTACAGAGGGACATAGATAGGATGCAAAGTTGGTCTGAGAAGTGGCAGATGCAGGTCAACCTCGATCAGTGTGAAGTGGTTCATTTTGCTAGGTCAAATATGATGGCAGAATATAGTCTTAATGGTATGACTCTTGGCAGTGTGGAGGATCAGAGGGATCTTGGGGTCCGAGTCAATAGGACGCTCAAAGCGGCTGCGCAGGTTGACTATGGTTAAGAAGGCATATAGTGTATTGTCCTTCGTCAATCGGGGAATTGAATTTAGTAGCCGAGAGGTATTATTGCAGCTATATAGGTCCCTGGTCAGACCTCACTTGGAGTACTGTGCTCAGTTCTATTCACCTCAGTACAGGAAGGATGTGGAAGCCATAGAGAGGGTGCAGAGGAGATTTACAAGGATGCTGCCTGGAATGCGGAGCATGCCTTATGAAAGTAGGCTGAGGGAACTCGGCCTTCTTTCCTTGGAGCGACGGAGAATGAGGTACATAGAAGTATATAAGATGATGAGAGGTATTGATCGGGTAGATAGTCAGAGGCTTTTCCCAAAATGGTTGCCCCAAGAGGACATAGGTTGGAGGTGCTTGGGAGTAGGTATAGTCAGGGGTAAGCTGTTTGCTCAGAGAGTGGTGAGTGCGTGGAATGGGCTGACGGCAACGGTGGTAGAGGTTGATACGATATAGTCTTTTAAGAGACTGTTGGATACGTACATGGAGCTGAGAAAAATAGAGGGCTATGGGTAAGCCTAGTAATTTCTAGGTTAGGGACATCTTCGGTACAGCTTTGTGGGCCGAAGGGACTTAATTGTGCTGTAGTTTTTCTATGTTCTATGTTCCTTGGAAAGCTGAGAACATTATCAAAGCCCCATCCCACCCCATTCCTTCCCTTTTCTCCCCTTTACATCGGTCAGATGATATCAAAAAACATTCACTTCCAGGCTCAAGGACAGCTTCTATCCCACTATGAGAGGACTACCACCAGGCTCAAGGAAGCTTCTTTTCCACCGTTACAAGAGTGTTAACCTGACCCTTTTACGATAATGATGAACTCTTGATCTCTCAGTCTACCTCTTTTTGACCCTTGCACCTTATCTTCCTATCTACACGGGACTTTCTCTGTGACTGTAACACCATATTCTGCATTATGTTTATGCTTTCCCCTTGTACTACATCGATGCACTTATGTTTGGAATGGTCTGTCTGTGTGGCATGCAAAACAATCTTTTTCACTGTATCTGGGTGCACGTCACCATAATAGACGAATTATTACCCATTCTTCACTCCAGTCGGAAGAACAAACATGGGAGCGATAAGGTATGTGCTTGCAAGGCAAGGCAAAGTTGTATTTATTTTAATGCATGGAGTGGGACGAATAAGACAAATGAAACTAGAGTCTTAATCGGCACCTAGGAATATGACAATGATGCTATTCCAAAAAAAAATCGTTGAACGGTGGACAGAACTCGCATAAACTTGAAGACTTGAAGTCTGACTTAATGATAGAAATCTGAAAGAGAAAGGTGGAGCATGAAATAGCAGGCATGATGAAGGACATTTCATATTCTGTATGAACAACAAGGGCAAACAGGAAAAGAGTAGATCCTATTTGGGCGAAAAGGTGATGTCCAAATTGAATCTTTCCCATCTGCATTCACTAAGGAGAAGGATATTCTGGTTGGAGAATTCAGCGAGAGGGTGATGAAGTTCTGCGACACACGGGCTTGGAAAAACGATGTATATTAAATATCTTGGCCGGCTTAAAGGTGCACAAATCCCCAGGGTCTCATGGGATGAACCTTACGGTGCTCGAGGAAGCAAGGGACTAGAATTCTGGGGACCCGACACGTTTTTTTTTATTCTTCGTTGGCTTCATAACAGAACGAAAATGGCTGGACTGCAAAGAATTTTGAGAACTCGGGTATTACAAGCACGTCTGTGAAACGTCAGCTGCAGGAAGAATATTGGAGAAACTTCGGAGAGACTTTATTAATCTACCTATATTTGGAGAGGGATGGATTAATCAGGGAAAGACATCATGGCTATGATAATTGTGAGATATCTGTCTCACTTGAAGAGTATTCTGAGCAGGTGACGACGAGTGGAATGCGGTCTTTGCAACTTCCAATAAGGTCTTTGACAAAATCTCTGAAAGAAGATTGGACCAAAGCGTATTCTAGGTGAACTTGGCAAAATATGCCCGAAATTTCCTTGGCGATAGAAAGCAGAAGGTGACTAACGTTGGTTGTTTCTGAGACTAGAAATCTGTGTCATGTCGTGTCCGGCAGTGAAAGATAGCCGTGCCTTTTGTTTTGTTTATGTTCCTTAAATAGCTTTAAGTGAAGGTTTAGCGAGTTTGAAGACAACGGGAAGAGTAGGGATCTCTTGCTCGGCTGGAGAAATATATTGATCTGTTGGTAACGTAGGTAGAGATATGGTGCATAGAACTTCATATGGAAAGAAAATGCAATTTCTTGCGTTACGTGGAGGTCTAACAAGGCCAGGAAATGTTCAAATAAAGATAGAGACCTTTACTGAGCAAAGGAAGGTCCTCAGTGTTTATGTAAAAAGTCGCATGAAGGTTGCAGCATCGGTAATTAAGATGGTGAAGATGGTGTAAATAATGTTTTTGTCCCTTAGACAGTGCATAACGCATAAAGCATGAAGGCTATCCAACAGCTTTCTAAACGATTGCCAAGGCTACAGCTTAAATATTGTGTGCAGATGGGGTCAAGACAGTACAGGAAGAACATAGTTGTACTTAAGAGGGTGCAGTGGAGATTCGCCTGGATTTTGCATGACATAGAGCGTTTCACTTGTGAGGAGCGACTAAATAGGCTGGACATGGAGGCAAGGAGGTAGGGGGACGAATACAGCCTGATTGAGGTCTATAATATCACGACACCGTAGATTGTTAGAGGTTTCCCACAGCAAAGGTTTTCAATTCCAGAGATTAACTGAAGGTGAAGGGTAAACTCTTCAGAGGGAATCTGTGGATTTTATTTCACGCAAAAGTAGTTCGAATCTTCAACGCATTGCCTGTTTGGGTGCTCTAAGCCGACCCACTCACAACGTTTAAACATGTCTCGATAAGCCCTTAAATTAACAAGGCATAGACAAAATCTGACCATGTGGTGGAAAGAATGGTTGGTGTAGATGCGTACTTAATGATGGGCGGAAGATGATTTCTTCGCACCTTTTGACTCTATGGCTTTCTAAACCAACTCCCTGCGTTTGGTTGGTAGCCCGGCAGGTTCCTGTTATGCAAATACATATCCGTGCTCTTTTCAAATATGATGATCATTTGTGTTCCCGAATCCCGCCAAAATTTTGCTGGAAGTATATTCCTTAACTATCCTCCACCATTTTCGTTATCCGTATGCACCCATTTGGTAGTGTGCAGTGATGACACATTTAACCTGCATAAGCCGCTCAAAGCTTTCTAAAACTCATATACTATCCTCTCTTCTCCCTGCTCCCAAGAAAACATTTTCAGCTACTTGAAACGATTCTGGGAAATGGAATGTTCCTTTCTTGTCAACGTGTTCATCATTCTCCTCTGCACCATCCAAAAGTCAATCATAGCACATGAGGTGACTGGAAGTTATAAAACTTCTGAGGTTATGGCATTACTGCTTAAGCGCTCTCATCTTATATTCGGTGGGGCATCTGAAGAATATGTGAATAACATACAACTTGTCTGCTATCAGATGTGTCAACGTACCACATGGGAAGATTCAAGGTCTTGGAAGAAATAGAGCAGCCGCCTCAGAGAATATTGACTCAACAGTGTGTCTTTGCAGAATGTTGTTATTCAAAGTGTACATTGGGCATCCCCAAGGGACAGTAGTGATGCGTGTTAAGATTCAGGCAGGAGACAAATGCCAACTTTGCAGATCTTGAAAGATATGGATGGAACGTAAAATCTGGGGAAATTAATCGATGTTGAGGAGGTACAGAGACACTGGATGAATGAGAAGATACAATGCAGATGAAATATAATGCTGGGCAACGCATTTTGTTATTTTTTCTTGAGTAAACCGACAGAAACTAGAGGGGGCAAATACAAATCTGTTACAAACCCGACATAACTACATTCGTAAATGTGCAGGTTCTAAGTCATAGAGCACATGCCTTCGAGAGAGAATTGGATAGGTTGGGCTTGCTTCGCGGTAGAGGAGTGAGAAGGGATTTTTTGGAACATGTATGAGTTCTTGATCCGGTGTGCGTGTGTAGAAGGTCATTCCGCACACACCCTGGAAAGGTTGTGTAGGGTCTACACTTTGACGTTAATATACAAAGTTCAGGCGACATGGGGCGATTGTTAGATTATCTGTAAGGATCTGTCGTTTTCAGAGCCTTCTTTTACAACGAGCAGTGAACGAAGTTTCTGTGAAGGTACTTTCTTCAGCAAAGATAGAAAGTATCTTGAAAGACAATCTGGTGAAAGTGTATTGCAGGCTTCTGGCCTGAATTCGGAGCTTAGTGTACAGTCAGAAGTGCTTCAAGCTTATCAAGTTGGGGTGAGGAGTAGACTGACCTACTGCTGCAATTAATTTGTGGATCCCTGTGATAGCAAAATGCTCTGCAATATTCTGATAAATATTGTAGCTGCAACATGTTGCGTGCTGGCGGGACAGTCATCCACCTGCTCTCACAAGACTATCCCCCATCAAAAGGCACTGCTCATAATCGGTCCTTCTCCTGGATCAGTGCATTTTCAGTCACAAGCAAGCATTTTGGCCACAACTAGATGAGAGACTGCTTGCTAGCACCAAATCCTTTTACCACAAAATATTCATTCCCCCACTTTCAGCGGACAGTAGATGCAGAGTTAACCATCTGCAACATGCACCCCATTAATTTGCTCCAGACAACACCAACAACATTCTCACACGCCCAGGCTCTGTCACCAAGAAGACAGTATGACATGGCTGAACTTCTCCCTGCAGTCCGAATGCAATCCTGGCATGAAAATTTAGTCTCGTGTCTTCATCATCCCTGGTTCCCAGCCAAAGACAATTACTCCAAATGCACCATGCGAACAATTTAACCACAACAGCCTTCGCAAACTAAAAGGTGGCACGCTTTCTTCTCAAGGGCACTCACAGATGCAGAATAACTGTCATAACAAGCAATTTGAAGATATACACTGCGGGAAAGATACATCAGGTCTGGCAGCATTAATGAAAAGGGAAATTGTTGAAGTTTCTGGGGCCGATGCTCTGCTTCCAGTTCTTCCTCCACAGACCTAACCAGTTTATATTGTGCAGGGAACAATCCGGTTTCAGTGGCAGAGTTGGGCAACCAAAGGTCACGCCATGCAAAATGTAACATCTACAAGAGCAGAATTCCGTATGGAATCTCCATAACAGAACAGATGGTTGTAGCAAAAACAGTCAGCCCGAAAAAAGAATACGTGTATTCCCTACAGTTATCAAAGAGCGATATCATTGATCTTCGAATGCAGAGACTCACAGGGAACTCCGACTGCTTAAATAACCAGATATTAAATATGTTCGATGCACAGGATTGTTGGTATTTCCAATATTGCCAGAAGCTGTGAATTTCTAGTGCTCTGTCAGGGACATTTCTGCCAGGTTCTTGATCAGATGCATCTGAAGGTTTCCTGATTTATGCAGGGATAGGAACTCCCCTGTTAATACTGTGCCCTTGTCCATTAACCCGTGAACAACTTTTAAGCATGTCAACAAACCCATTATTTCAGGACAGCATGGCCTGATGAAAATAACGTATGAGCTTAAAATAAATACATCCAGTATACATAATTGATTCAGCCTGTCCTGTCACGGGAAGGTCTGAGAACCGTGATGATGTAGGATTGGTGAAAGAATAACATAAAGATAATTTTGCAGATTTCACCTGGATTGTGCAGGATAGGTATAACAACGATGTGTGGACAAATCTACATTTCACTTCCTATTTCGTCCGTGATCTCGACTGTTAACTTACAGACAAAAGGTGATGAGCGCAGTCTGTGAAACAAACGACACCATTTGTATCTCTCACTTTGTCCTTGAATTTTCGGTGAACAGCGCGTCGCTGAACTGGAGTTTCTGAATGGACCAGGTTTCGTCCTAGAAATTGCAGCTGGCGGTATTACAAATACATGTCGAATTGTTATTCCTGTCTTAACTATTTACCTGTATTTTACCCAGGCTTAGAACTATAGAATCATAGAACACTACAGCACAGAAAACAGGTCAATCGGCCCTTCTACTCCGTGCCGAAACTTTATTTCGCTTGTCCCATTGACCTGCACCCAGTTCATAACCCTGAGCACTCGCGCTCAGTTGACAGCCAAAGTGCGCATTGCAATGGGTGCAGATCTTTGGCTCCTGTCTTTTGGTGGTGGCTTCCGACCAACGTTTGGAGAGAGGTGAAGGAATAGAATGTCTTAACATTTAACCTCATTGATGTTGTTGTTGTTGAAAGTAGCAATCACATCAGTGTTCAGGAGCTCGATACAATTCTGACACTTGTACTGATTCGCCGTATGACAAGATCGTTTACAGCCTTCAGAAGAACACAGACAATCTATTAAAATTGGCAAGTGCATACTGCATGAAATTCAACACACAAAGATGTGCGGAAATTTTTTTTTGTTTGGAAGCATGATGAAAATCTATCAATTTATGGAAGCAGGTTTGCACCAACATTTGCTGGATGAGCATAGGATACTGCAGAAGTGGATCAAGTCCTTCTGCCACCGCGTCTGTGCCGACAATGATGCCAAACTAAATTAATCCCACCATCTTGCACATGGCATGTATCCTTCAATTCTCTGCCTGTCCATCTGTCTCTTTAACAGCCTATTACACGCCACTTTCGTATCTGATTTCACCACTACCCCTGGCAGCGCGTTCCAGGCACCAAGAACTCTCTGCGTAAGAGCCTTGTCTCGAAGATCTCTTTGAAAATTTCCCAGTCTCACCTTAATGCTATGTTCTCCAGTATTTGAAAATGTTTACTGGGAAACTAATTATGACTATATAATCTATCCACGGAACACAATATTTTATACACTTCCATCTGATCGTCCCTCAGCCGACGACGCTCCAGAGAAAACAATCCAAGTTTGTCCAACTTCTCCTTGCAGCTGATACACTCTAATCCAGGCAACATTCTGATGAACCTCTTCTGCACCCTCTCCAAATCCTCCACATCCTTCTTGTAATGGGGCGACCAGAACAGCACAGAATGCTTCAAATATGGCCAAACCAAAGTTTTGTGAATGTGCAGCTTGACTTCCCGGCTTCTACACCCAATACCCATACCAATGAAGGCAAAGGTGCCATACGCCTTCTTTACCACCAGATATACCCGTGTTGCCACATTCATGGAGCTACACCGGCACTCCAAGATCTCTCTGTGATCGTCCCTTCAGATTTCTTCTATCCACTATATGCAGGGCAGGTTACCTATCTGTAAATAAAGCATATGCGATGCGGGCTTTTCCAAAACTGCCAGGAGTGAAATAACCACTAAAATATGCCAAATGTTTATGCAGAACGGAATATAATAATGGGTATGCTTTGAAAGTGTCTGGCAGCAAGATCGCACTTGATCAAGAATGGCTAAAAAGGATAAATTCATTTCGAAGGGAAAACCCTCCGCTGGCGGGAGCCATGCGAAACAGGAAAGAACGTCATTGTGGTGATTTCATGTCAATCATCCCAATGCAGGGCCTGACAGCAAAATATCCTCAGGGTATCGTTGTCGGGACAAACAAGCCTCAGGTGCCTCCTTTCACTAATACCGTAAGTTTAAAAGTCCCATTATACATTATTGAGTTTCATTTCCCAGTCCTCAGAAAACGTAACTGTCGAATGCTGAACAACCCAGACGTGGGTGAACAGCCAACAACATTGGAACGTCCGAAGCAACAACACTATGGGCGTGCAATCACAGCTGTTTCAGACAGCACTCAACAAAGACATTTTTCGAAGGCAATTAGGAGTGGGAACCCCGAAGACAGTACCTCAACTGTACCTTCTCCAGGGAAATTGAAGATGGAAACACAGTAAATGTAGCATCACCATGACCATCCCAGTGCAATTGAAATATACACACATTAGATACAAACACTCCAACACGTTATCATGTACAATTATGGAAGGGGATATCGCTCGTCACAATTGCCCAACTGTAATTTGAACACATTCACGGATAGGGCAGTTCTTTATGGATATGAGGCAAATGCGAAAAAACACAATATAAAAGGCATGCGGACAGTTACGTAGCTAGGAAGAGAAGTTGGGCCAAATGCAGGCAAATGGACTATTTCAGAAAGACGACTTGGTGGGCATGGACGAATTTGGACGAAAGGCCTGTTTCCTTGCTGTATGTAGTTATCACTCCATGCCAAATCTAGCAAATAGCTCCTCAACTCACTTTCACGGCGGAGATTAAGGATGGAAAAGTCCCATCAAACAAAAACAACCTATCTGTTGAAATTATGAATTGACTCCGGACACGGCAGAATTCCAGGAAAAGGCACTACATATCTTTAGCGTCATTCGCCTCCTTGTGTGCTTGGATACCCACCAGGCACGAGAATCCAAAACTGCAGGGCCCAGGTTTACTGTGAGAGGGAAACGATTTAAATGGAACACGAGGGGCAAAGTTTTCACAGATGGCTGGTGCCTCTATGGAACGAGCTGCCAAAGGAAGTGGTTGAGGCGAGTCAATTACGATATTTCAACGAATTTTTTTAAGTACATGGATAGGAAAAGGTTTAGAGGGATATGGGCCAAACACATGTAGGCAAATGGGACTAGCTCAGGTTGGCAACTAGGCCGGCATGGATCAATTGTGTCGAAGGGTCGTTTACCTTGTTGTGTAGCTCTCTGACAAGTAGAAGGGCTCTCTTTTTTATGTCCCTCTGCCCTTATCTCTTCCTTAAGCAGGAAGAGATTCGCTAAAAGTAACATTACCTCTTCAAACGTAAATCCGAACATTCTTTTCCCAGGCGGAGATGACCTTCTATCGGAATTTCGCTTTTGATAGAAACTGGAAACACAGTTTGTTCTTAATAAATGGTTTCAAGATTGATACCGAAAGCTTGTCTTGTTCCAAGTTGGAAGAGGAAACGCTGCTCCTCGCGCTTAGCTACGCCAGTTATGCGGAGTGTTTCTATTTGTCAATCTTTTACTTCAATTATTCCAGTTTTTGCATTGTTCATCATCGAGTTTCAGCTTTGTTTATTGCTGTTACTCCCCTTCTACTTGCACCATCTTTAGATAGATCGGCTGTAATGATTTATCCTTCAGCAATCTCCCACGAGACGGCAAGCTAACATTAATTTCATTTATTCCTTCGGTTTTCAACCAATCTTAGGAATCACCTCCCTTCTCTCTCTGTATTCCCGCAACACTGATCTGATTCATTTCCCGTGCTTCTCAATTCTGATGACAGGTTCTGAAGTTGAGGCATAACGCTTGTTTTTCGCTCCATAAATTCTGCCTGGCCTGTTGATGATTTTATCGATTTATTCGCCCCGCTTCCTCTCACTGAAGGGGCTTTACATTGAGCATGGAATGTAACCTTTACTGTGCAGGTCCATGCCAGAGTATACAGAGGAAAATGAAAGAATGCCGTCAAATTAAGCACATTGCAAGATAACTTGTTTTTAAAATCATCAATTCTCGTAACTAATAACGTTTCTCCTGCACTCGCTAGTGAAAACCATAGAAACCCTGTAGTTATTTTACACCCGAACCTTTTAGGCGGCAAATATCGCTGTGTCCTGGGCCGGGATATCTGCACATCGGAGAAGCTGACAGTTGGTCGGTTAGAACAAGCAAGACTAATTCATGCCGTGTGATCCACTTTCGCATATTTCCATCCCAGTTTCTTTCTTTTTCTCGGGTGTTATTTAGTTTGTCCCATGATAAATGCAAAACGAAAAAAAACCTTCATTTTGCAATGGATTTTCAGAGCAAGGTTTGTTTCCGCCGGGAAGCTAGAAGTAAATAATAGTGATTATGTACATGCATCATCCTAAACAATATACAATTCCCAAGGAAACATGCATAGTTTAATAGCCGAGGTCATGGAGAAAGTCCAGCTGTTATAACTAGCATTGCACAATACGTGGGTGAGGCCGCACCTGGTATATTGTGTACAGCTTTGATTGCCCTGTTATAGGAAAGGCAACAATAAGCTGGAAAGAATGCAGAACTTATTTACGAGAATGTTGATTGGACTCGAGCGACTGAGTTATAGAGAGGGGCGTTTGCCTGCTCGGACTTTAATACTTGGAGCGTAGTTACGTAGTGAAGAAACTACTCGGATTCCTGCCTCACATTTTGGTGTCCGGAAGGAAAAAGTGATGGCTCTTCAGATGAATTTGCGGGCTACTGGAAGATTGAACATCGGTAGTTTTATTTAAGAAGAAATTCGGACAGGATCTCCCTGAATCATCCCATGAGTTTGGCTATTCCGCTACTGTTTGTGAGATCCGAAAAAAATGCTATGAAACTTCAGCCATTAGCTGGAATACACTAGGCTTCCCGATGGCGTTTTCTGCAAACATTGAGCTTTTCACACTTCTGTAGTTAATTGATTGCAATCATCCTTAACATTGCTTTGCAATGGAACTGATATTGAAGAGCCGGTAGGGCAGCTCCATCAGTCTGGAAATGTTCTATATATACGATTCTGCAAAGTTGTCCTCACTGCAACCTCGTTGGATGGCGTCTCGGTCACCATGTGGTGATGAGCAGTTCGGAGATTCAATTGAACGACAATATCCGGCACTAGATTAGCGACATCCCATTAGAAACGCAAAAGTACACGAATCAAGGCGTCTGTTATCACATCGACCGGAAAGAAATACCGAATATTGCACAAATCGCTGTCCTGAAGTGCATTAACTAGAGGTTCCTGGTTCGATATCTGGATTAATTTGTCAACCCTCCGTTTCATTTTGTTGAACAGAATGAACAGGTTGCCCTATTCCTATCCATGAGCCGACAATTCGGGACTTGGATATAATGGGCGGATGATAGTCCAAAGCATTACTAATTTCAATGATACAATCTTCGTTGAAGGCTTCGGAAAAGGCAGCGGATAATTTTCCAAAACAATCATCTTAAAGACAGGTGGAATAATACATCAATGCTCTCACCGAAGCAGAAACTTTCCGTGTTTCAGTAATGCTGTCTTCGTTTTATACATAATGATAATATTCTTCTTAGCATCAGGGTCATAGGTATAAACGGATGAGATGAACGTAGATCCATTGGACTCCCATTCTTCTGAACCTGCTTACCGTTGTATTGCTTCCCGTTCTAAATTGCAAAGAATAACCAAGAGAATGGTCCTGCGGAATATAAGAGATGGAGAAATACATTTAATAAGGAAATCAGGAGGACACAATGAGGACATGAGATATCCCTGAGAAATAATTGGTAATTCGTTTATGACTGAAACGTATACCGAGATACGGGGAAAAAAACTTTGCTCTCCATGACATCCATACAGATCATTTCACAACGTAAGTACTTCGCCGTAGCGCAAAGGGAAAACAATATCATAATACAGAATATAGTGCCACAGTTACATAGGAAGTGCAGTGGAAATAGGCATTAAGGTTGAAGGGCCATGACGATATAAATTGTGAGGTCAAGATTTCATCCTTAACGTACAGGTTGTCCTTTCAATAATCTTAAACAGAGAGATGGAAACTGTACTTGAGTCTGGTGGTATGTGTTTTCAAGATTTTGTATGTTCTGCCCGATGGCAGGGGGCAGAATAGAAAACGTGAAGTGTAGGAAGGGTTTTTGGTGATGTTGCCTGCTTCTCCGAGGCAGCGAGAAGTGTAGACATAATCCATGGAGGGGAGGTTGGTTTTTGTGATGTACGAATCTGCGCCCACAGCTCTCTGCTATTTATTGTGGTCTTGGGAGGTACAGTTGTCATACCAAGCTGTGATGCATCCGGATAGGATGCTTTATATGGAACATCGCTAAAATGGTGAGGGTCAGCAGGGACATGAAGTATTTCCTCAGCCTTCGAAGGAAGTAGAGGCGCTGGTGCGCTTTTTTGGGATTGACGTCCTCGAGGTTGAACCAGTACAAGCTATTGGTGATATTAAACAAACATAAACCTGAAGCTCTCAACCATCATCAGCTCCGACTATCAATGCCAAAATATTCTATATATATGCTGTCAGCAAACGTTTTGGTCGCAAGAGGTTAGGTGCTCTTAAGGATAGGTTTAGTCGTCTAGGTGTGCAACACGAGAAATGGAAATGCTTAAATAAATGCTCCTTGCCTTTGGTTATCTTGGAGAAGAACATGAAAGCTACTTAGTTCATGGAAGAGAACAATATTATCCTGAAACATATCAGCATTACGAAAAAGGATGTTTTTGTGGACTTGAATCACCAAAAGGCGGGTAAATCCTGGAAGCCTGGTGAGAAGAATCGTCGGACGTTGTGAGAAGTAAGGGAAAAAAATTCTGGAGTCCTGATAGAGATTTTGTAGCTTCATTAGTCACGGATGATCTACGAGAAGATTGGAGGATGGCTAACGCTTGCCTTTATTAAAGAATAGCTGCAAGGACAATCCGGCGAAGTCCATGTCGGTGAGCCTCACCTCTGTGGTGAGAAGTTACTGGAGGGGTTTTTGGTTTTCTGATAGGATCTATCTGCATTCTAAAGGAAATGGAATGACTGTGGAATGCGATCATTCATTTGTTCGTGAGAAGTATCTTACACGTTGATAGATGCTTGTTTGAAGAGGGAGAGAATATGTGGATAAGGCGTTGGAGTTGTCATTGAATTTCCACCACTGAACACACTCTGGCTATCCCACATCCTCCTGATCCCGTGCTGGATGAGGTACGGTTTGCAATGTCTTCCATGCAGTTTGGTCTCTCGCTCTCCAAGAATTTCCCTTTAATATTTTTCCCTCTGTGTCTGCTTCTCACCCTCTACACCTGCCCCATAACAGAAACATGGGGTCGGAGAGTTGTGGAGCTGGGAACCAGGCCCTTCAGCCCAACTTGTCCATACCAAACAGGATGCCTGTATACGCTGGTCATGAATGCCTGCGTTTGGCCCATATTCTTCTGAATCAGTCCTATTCGCGTACCTGCCCAAACGCCGAATAAGCTTTGTTACTGCACCTGCCAATCTAAAGGATTGACGAGGTACGGAGGTAGGCATTGTCTATGTGTACTTTAGAAAGGAGTTTGACAAGGTCCCACTTCGTAGGCTTATCCGGAAAACTTCCAACACATGTGATTCAGGGTGATCTAGCCAATTCGATGCACATATGATGAGAAGCAGAGGGTGATAGTGAAGTGTTGTCAAATAGGAGGCTTGTGGCAGTGGTTTACCACACAGATACGCCACAGTGCTCGGTACCATGTGGTTTGTGACACAGGTTGATGATTTGAATAAGGACATCCGTGTCCTTGTTGGTAAGTTTGCAGATGGCACGTAATTTGGTGGTATAGTGGAGAGTGAATAAGGTTGTATAATCTTACAACGGGATATTGATTAACTGGGAAAGTGGGCGGAGGAATGGCGGCTGGAATTTAACTCTGACAAGTCCGAAACGATGTATTTTGGGAATCTGAACAAGGGCAGGTCATCCACAGTGAATGGCACGGCCATGGGGAGTGTTGTTGAGAGGAGAGACCTGGGGCTTTAAATACAAAATATACATAGTTCTCTAATAGAGCCTATAGAGGTAGACAAGGCAGTGAAGAAGGCATAAAGAATGCACCTTATATTCCACCTTGGTAGTCTCTAAACTGACGGCCTGACCATATAATTCCCTACTTTACGTTAAACATTACCCTTTTTATTCCTTTTCATCCCACGGGCTCCATTCATACTCTGTCTCCTCCTCCCCCCTCACCATTTACCTATCACTTGCACATTCCTCCCACTGGTTCCACTCCCCAGCTTCTTCCCTTTATTCCAGGTTCCGCTGTCCTCTTCGATTAG
Organism: Pristis pectinata; assembly: GCF_009764475.1. Lineage (NCBI taxonomy): Eukaryota > Metazoa > Chordata > Chondrichthyes > Rhinopristiformes > Pristidae > Pristis > Pristis pectinata. The sequence continues at coordinate 7,387,179 of NC_067442.1, forward strand.
ATTCCATTTTCTTCAGCCCTTTCTCACTTATATCAGCTTCTGACACAATTACCACTATCGCTCCTCCCTTATCTACCTATAACCAGCCCCATTCCCCACAAACCTGGATACATTCATCACCTACCAGTTCCAGCTGCACTCATTTGCCCCAGCTTTTTAGACTGGCTTTCTCACCTCTTTCTTTACATTCCGATGAAGGGTCTCGACCCGAAACGTCAACTATCCACATCCTCCATAGTTGCTTCCTGAATCACTGGGTTCTTTCAGCTCATTTGGCTATTGCTTCAGATTTGTAGCATCTGGATTGTCTTGTGTCTCCAGATAGCGCGCTTGTCTTCAACGGCCGTGGCAATGAATACAAGAGTTTGGTCGTCGTGCCACAGTCGCACAAAAGGTTTGTGAGACCACACTTGCAGCATTGTGCGCAGTTCTGCCCGCCGCGCGAGAGGTAGGATATGACAAAGAAAGAGAAAGTGCAGTAAAACACATCACCAGGATGTTGCTGGAACTGAATCTCTTGAGCTCCACAAAGAACGGATCTACTGGGACTGAGTTCCCGGGAGAAATGCGGGATGTTGTGTAACATATAAAGAGTTATAAAATAGTGGGGGTACAGATGGGGTGGATAGTGATAGATTTTCTCCAGATTAGGGGAGTCTAATGCTAGAGGTCACAGGATTAAGATGATTGGGGAAATTATAGGGGATTTGAAAGGGAGCTCTGTCACACATGAAAGTGGTGGGAAGGTGAACGAATTGCTAGAAGAATTGACAGAGGCAGGTAAAGTAACAAAGCTTAGTACGCGAATAGGAGTGATTCAGAAGGATATTGGCCAAACGCAGGCATTCATGACCAGCGTAGACAGGCATCCTGTTTGGTATGGACGAGCTGGGCTGAAGGGCCTGGTTCCCTGTTCCACAACTCTCCCACTCCATGTTTCTGTTATGGGGCAGGTGTAGAGGGTGAGAAGAAGACACAGAGGGAAAAATATTAAAGGGAAATTCATGGGGAGCGGGAGACCAAACTGCATGGAAGACATTGCAAACCGGACCTCATCCAGCAAGGGATCAGGAGGATGTGGGGTAGCCAGAGTGTGTTCAGTGGTGGAAATTCAACGAAAACTCCATTGCCTTATCCACATATTCTCTCCCTCTTTGTTTCACTTCATAAACTGGTGAACTGTTCCACACCGTTCGGACCCAGTGCAGAACCTGAATCACCGTCAGGGAACGAAAAAGAATCCCATAAAAGATATCGAGACGTACCATAACATATCTGAGTTAATGACCAATAACTTCATGGAAGAAGAAGGGCGGGATACTTTGCAATTTCAGTTGGAATCTTTACTGATGGCATTTTCATCAGGTGCTCGTCTAGAGAGCTAATCTTATCTCAATGGATAACAAAGTAACAATTCAGACTCAAAATGAATACAGTTATCTACAATGTGGTAACAAACTCCATTCCCATCTAACGGAGAGTGCAGTGTCTGGAGTAACAACTGTGACGTAATTCTAGGATACAAACCGCTTTGACTCTTTCTGTCGTTGAACTATCTTAAGAATTACATTCAGTGGGTATTTCGTCGCGTTCATCAGTTGTTCTCTGAATCTATTCTGCGTCAGGACATAAATACACGTGTTGGTGCAGGAACTGAGAACTTGCAGCATAAAGGCTACTTGTTGTGTGATGTAATTGGGGTCTGAATAAGAGTAATAAACCTGAATGTTTGCAATCCGTCGATAAACGTTGAAGAAAACTTTTGTCGTCCACAACAATACGAAACTTCCCGATATGCTGAAGAGTAAAACAATGGATTTCCTTCGGTTGTCCATCTCCGGGTCCTTGCCATATTTTTCATTGCTGCGTTCCCGGAGTCCTTTGCGAACTCTACTGGCCATTAAGATGCATCTGACTGTCAGAGCATTGAACACCATAATCAGGAAGAACGGGACAAAAGGTGTGAAAATCCGGTCAATCATGTCAAATGCGGCCCAAGCTCGTGAAGTGTAGAAGCTTGGTTTAGGAAGACAGCCCCAGGGAATATCACCAATGAAGTACAGTGGTTTATAAATAAAATACCAGGGAGCAGACACCAAACAACTCAGCACACTCACTGTCCCGATAATCACAGCCGCCGTTCTCTCGGTGCAATATTTTGTTTTCAGCTTCTCACAACAAATAGCCACAAATCGATCGAAGGTGAAAGCGACCGTCAACCAGACAGAACTCGTCGTTCCTGTAGAGAGCAGCGCGACAGCTAAACTACACACGGGAGTCATACGCAGGAAGGAGTCCGAAAAATAAATCCGACCAATCCACCTCAGTAAAGGGTCAGTGACAACGGCCAAGAAATCGGCCGTCGCCATGGCCATCATGTAGCGAGTGATGCACTTGGAGAGACCGCACTTTCCTCGGGACAGGATTACAATTGCCACCAAGTTAGCTACAAGGGTAAAAAAAAACAAAACAGAGAGGTCAGAGGAAACATACAGCGGTCGTGAGACATTGAATTTCTTCGTTGCTGCCTGTCTATCTCTATAATATGTTGCACGGTCTCGCTGCTCGCGGAACCTCTGTCTCACAACGCTGGAGACCGTGACTAAATCCTGACTTCCTGTCCTGTCTGTGTGGAGTTTGCACTGTGACCGCTTGAGTTTTCCCCGACGTTATCAGCTTTCATCATACATCCCAAACGGTTGGTTGGTTACTTCGTAACGATTGTTGACCGCAACGGGTAGGTGATTCATGGAAGCTGGAGGGAGTTGAAGATAATGAAGGAAATTTGATGAACGTAGTAGTGGCATAAATGGCTAGTTAATGGTCGGCAGGGAATAGTTGAGTCGAAGGGTCAGTTTGCGTTCTGAACATCTCTATGATTCTACAAATAAAAACTACCATTCAGCTTTTTCTGGTGATGTAAAGATTTTTTTGGGAAGACTACCAAAGATATTATTCTCCTTGTCAACTTGTTAACTCTTAAGCCTCCACTAATAACCTGATGTTGCCACATTTCATTTGTTTCCACTTCTTTAGTATTAATCTTAGCTGTGAACTAATAAAACCACCTGAACCAGACTGTTGATGATGAATGATATTTTTCTCTCATTATTTACTCTCACTATTCCCACGCCGCGCCTCCCTATCCTTTGCATTGCCGTCACTTTATTTGGAACTTTCCATAGGAAGGATGTGATAAAGTGGGGAGGATGCAGAAAATATTCACAAGGATGCTGCTGGGACTGAAGGGCTTGAGTAAATCGGAGAGGCCGGATACGCTGGGACTGTTTTTTTTCTGGAGCGAAAGAGGTTGAGGGGTGACCTTATGGAGGTATTCAAAATCACGAAGGACACAGGTAAGGTAGAAGATCACAGTCTTTTCCCCAGAGTCTGATGGTCCAAGACGAGGAGGCAGAAGTTTACGGTAAGAGGGGAAGGATTTAAAGGAGGCGTGAGGAGCAGGTTTTTCATCCAGATGTTGGTGAGTATGTGAAATGAGTTGGAAATCGAAAAGGCGGGTACAAAGACGACGTTTGAAAGGAATTTCGACCAGTTCACTGATAGTGAAGGTTGAGAGAAAGATGAGACAAATGCAAGCAAATGCGACTAGCTCTGGTCGCACCATGGTCAGCTTGGGCAAGTTGGGCTGAAAGGTCTATATTCGTGCTGTATACCTTTATGACTCATTTTTCTCGCGGTGATTACGCCTTAAAACATTGATCCTTCATTGACTAAACCATCCTCTCTGTAATTTTCACTGGCAATATATGAAGCTTTGCAGAATCTGTCAATGCGTTTTAGTTGCCGGAGTCTGTCACAGTTCCCCCTTGCTGACTTTAACCCTACACTTCAGCTGCATTGTGCCACCTAGAAGGTGTGTTCCAAACAGTCCGGACAATCATTGAAACACTTTCTGTGGCCGTGGTGCCTGTAAATGGAATTGGTAGAAACTGCTATTGTTCAATGGGGAAAATTCCAACATATCTTCTGCTCATTTTATAAGAGAAATCATACAAAAAAAATCACATCTGCTCATTCTTGCACTGAGAGTGGAGGAGGCCGAGGATTGGCATATCAGAGATGGGGTGGGAGGTGGATATAAAGTGACTGGCAACGGGAAGATGCAAATCGCTGTTACGGACGGAGCGCAGGTGTTGTGCCAAACGGTCATCGAATCTGCGTTTCTATCGTACTTGCCAGTGCAAAGAAAGCCATACTTGGAGCACCCAATTCAGTAGATGATATTAAGCAACGTGCAAGTGAATCCCTGTCTCACCTGGTAGAACTGCTTGGGTCCCTGGATAGAGGTGACGGACGTAGTGTTGGGGCAACTGTTGCACCTATGGCGCGGGCAGTGGGAAGTTCCTGGGGTGGAAACAAGATGGTTGGGCTGGAGAGGAGTGAACCAGAGATTCGTGGAATGAGTGGTGTCTGCGAATGTCAGAAATGGGTGGAGAGAGGAAGATAGGTTTTTGGTGGGGTCCCGTTGGAGATGGTGGAAGTGGTGTAGAATGATGTGTTGCAACACTGGTAAATGACATTCAATTCTGAGAAGTGTGAGGTGTTGTACGTTGGGACATCAAACCAAGGAAGGGCAGACACTGTGAATGGTCACACGCTAGAGAGTATTGGGGAGTAGAGGGCCCGAGGAGTACACGTACGTAGTACTCTGAAACCGGCATCATGGGTGGTTATGACAGGCGTTTGACAAGCTGGCCTTCATCAGCCTGGGCATTGAGTAGAGGAGTTGAGATGTTAAGTTGTAAAGACGTTGGTGAAATCGCATTTGGAGTATCGCGTAAAGTTTTGGTCGCCCTGTTAAAAGAAATACATATTAAACTGGAAATATTGCAGTCAAGATCTACGAGGATGCTGCTCGGGCTCGAGGGCCTGTGTTCCAGGGAGCAATTATTAGGGGTACAGATAGAGTCAATGTGCACAGTCTTTTTCCCAGTATAGGGACACTACAAATAAGGGGCACAGATTTAAGGTGAGAGTTGAAAGATTTACAAAGGTTCTTGAGGGGCAGCCACGCAGAGAGTGATGTGTATGTGGAACGAGCTGCCAGGGGAAGTGGTTGCGGCAGTTAAAATAGTAATATTTAAACGGCATTCGGATAAATACATGGATAGGGAATGTTTAGAGGGATCTGGGTAAATGGGTCTAGCTTTGTGGGAACCGTGGTCGGCATGACTGAGGTGGGCGGAATGGCGGAATGGCGGAATCCACGCTGTCTTCTTCTGTGACTACGTGGCTTAAATTGGTCTATCCATTACATCTCTCTACCGAAATTCCGAACAACATTAACAATCCCTACAAGTACATCGAAGTACAACCTCTTTACCAACACCAATCACCATAGAACCATACAGACATACTTCACGGAAAGAGGCCCTTCAGCCCACCCAGTCGCCTCGACCATCAACCACCTATTTCACTATTCGCACTTGAATCCCAGATTCTACCAATCACCAGCACACAAGTGGAAATATACAGCAGTGAATTAACCTATCAATTGCACATCTTTAGGATGTTGGAGTGAACCAAAACATACGCGTGAAGCCCATGCAGTCACACAAAAAGCGTGCAAACTCCACGCAGACAGCAGCCAAGATCAGAATCGAACCAGGCTGTTCGGCGCTGTGGGGGGGGGGGGGCGGATCTGCTGGCTGCCACCGTGCCGCCTTTGAAAACCCCCGTGTCCGAATCCCTGCATTGTCAGTGAGTCTGCAGGGACAGAATAAGAATGGACCAGGTTTGTCCTCGGAGTATGTCCCGACTGGACTGGAAACATCACTTACTAATATGGGAGATTATGGTCAGAATATCATTCCAAAATTGTAAGTTAGGTCATTGGTACAGGACGAATCCGGTTTAATCACAACAAACTTCCACTACTATAGTCGCTAATACTCCCTAATTCAGGCAACATTGGGTGAATCTTTTCTACATACCCTTCAAAGGGTGTCAGATAAGTTGCATATTCTTCATCTTTGACTTTCCACCATTTTATTTACACCAGCGTCAAGGCTGCTGATGTAATAATTGTTGATTTTCAACTGTCGTTGAAGAAGAAATGGTCAGTGCATAACGGTGCCAGCAGAGTTTTATTCTCCGTATAAAACCAGAATTCCTATGCTGGGTCCTCTCAGAGTACCTGTCGGCACAATAAATTTCACGGCAACAAAATTCATGTTTCTCTGTGTAATGGGACGTCCTGTTAATCAAGTTTATAGAAGGTATTTATCACAGCTGTTGGAATTCCCAACTCTGCGGTCAATGATATGTTGCATTTTGGAAGGTCAAATGTTAGAGGAAAGTAAATGGCAGAACCTTTCGGAGCATTGATGTACAGAGGAATCTTAGGGTCCAGGCCCATAACTCCACGAAAGTGGCAACACGAGTAGGTAGGGTGATAAAGAAGGCGTACGGCATACTTGCCATCATCTGTCGGAGTGTTGAATATAAATGTAGGAAAGACATTTTGCAGCTGCGCAAGGATTTGGTTAGGCCAACTTTGGCGTGCATTTCTGGTCGCCGCGTTGCATGACTGATGTGGAGGCTTTGGACATTGTGCAGAAGAGGTTCACCAAGATGTTGCTAGATGAAAGAGTATTAGCTATGGGGAGAGGTTGGACAGACTTGGTTTGTTTTCTCTGGATCCTCGCAGGCTGAAGGGAGACGATACAAGTTTATACAAGTATGAGATACATAGATAGGGTTTATAGTAAGAATCTTTTTCTCAGGGTGGAAACATCAAATGCCAGAAAGCAAAGCTTTAAAGTGAGTGGGGACAAGTTAACTGAGATTTAGGAAGCAACTGTTATCCACATAGAGTAACAGGAGTCTGGAACGCTTTGCCACTACGGGATGGGTGGATTATCTGCTGTAAGCGCGATATTATAGAAATGTTTAAGAGGCATTTAGAGAGGCAGATGAAGAGCCAAGGCATAGATGGAGACGGACCTTGTACCAGCAGATGGAATTCGTTAACCTGGCATCATAGTCGGTGAGAAGGGTCTGTTCCTGTAGTGAACTGTACATCACTCGGTCCCGGGAGCTTGCTCTGTCATTGAGTAAGATCATGACTCAACGACTGCAACTTTAACACGGCACATACATCCACCCATACTAAGTATTTTTACAGGACAGGTGCCTCTGCCTCACAGTTTCCACTACACAATTTGGGTCGTGAACACATATACTCTCGGTGTGGATTTTGCACGTTTTTCCTGCAAAGGCGTCGATTTCAGTCGAGTGATCCGGTTTCCTCCGTAAGTCGAAAACGCGCAGGTATGTTAACTGCAGACTATAAATTATCCCCTGTTGAGCTGGGTGGCATGAGAATCAAAAGGATGTTCGAAAGAATAGAGTAGTGGGAAATAGCATTGATAGGAATGATCGGAAAACTGGCACGAATTCTGAGGCCCGAATGGCTTCCGTTTGTATCGTAAAGAAACACAGTATAGCAGCATTGATTCTAGCGGTCGGATGGCTTCCTTCTACACTGTAAGGAACAAGAGGTAGAGTTTATCTGCCTTTGTCATAGGAAGGTCAAATATTTGAATTTTAGAGTACTTTCTCTTCTCAACATGAATATTTGTCCAGTTCGCCGTGTTCTCAAACTAGTCCCTGACCCAATGATCGGATAGCAGTTCTTTAACCGCCGTAAGTAACCCAGTATCTGTACCAAAGCGGAACAAACCAAAACTCATGGTGCACAAAAGGCAGGTGCGACGAGACCAGAGCAGCAGAGGCTTTGTGCATTTCGGGATAAGACTGCTGCAACTTGACAAATGGTGTTGGAAAACGGGGCACCGCGAAAATCATAAATCTTTGCATCCCAGCACAGTCGAAGCCGAGTTGAACAAGTGACCCCCACTAACTTACCAGGAACACCAAGGGCTACAATAACAGGATAATAAATCCGTTCAATGCACATGATTATTGGGCATCCCATTGTGATGAGGCGAAGTGAATTCTGCAGCTCCAGTAAGAGATCTGAGTTGATGCATACCAAGGACTCCCAATTTATACAGGGATAGCTCTCAGCTGATACGATTATACCACTGGTCTTAACTTCAAAAACAAGTTAAAACCATGTCAACACGCGTTATTTCAGGTTCGTTAACTGCGGGGAAACCAACGTGGTTTTTTTAAAGTATCTCCGGGAAGTGTTAACGATATAGTCCCCGATCTCTCAGGAGTAAAGGAGAACTGTAATTGTACAGGACTTGTCTAACGATAGTCAACGGCTTCCTTTACAACGATCGTGTAATATTTTAACTGCGAGCTCTACTGCTGAATGATCGAGAGGAGACAACGGTTCCTGTACAGCACTCACTACCCAGGGACTAATCCCTCTCACTCTACGCATCAAATCTTCCGGTCATCTACAACTTTTCTATCCAGTGGTTCATAGAATATTTGCATCTCAAATTTTCAGTAAGATAAATTAAGGGAAGGACACGGTGCGTGTCCTGTTCGTGTTCCTCTTTAGAATATTATAATCCAGCTCTCGGGACATCAACTCTCAGCAGCTGACCAACAAGTGCAACAATTCAGTCGAGGGTGGTGTTCGTGGGGGGGGGGGGGAATGGGTTGATTAGAATGCATATTGCCTATAAGGCTGATCAAGTCATGATGCAGCTGCATACAACTCTGGTTAGGCCAAATTTGAACTATTCTTCTCAGTTCTCGTCCCCGCATTACAGGAAGGATATGGTGGATTTGGACATGATACAGAAGAAATTGACCGGACTGTTGCCTAGATTACAGAGTACCAGCTACAAAGCGAACTTGGACAAACTTGGATTGCTTTCTCTGTAACACAGTAGGTTGAGCGGTGACCTCATATAACTTTATACAAGCATTAGGAACACAGAGAGGAGTCAGTCTTTTTTCCTTGGAAAGTATTTTATTTTACTTATTTTTATTTATTTTATTTACAGCGTGGTAACAGGCTCTTCCGGCCCAACGTGTCCGCGCCGCCCATTTTAAACCGATATTAACCTACCAGTACGTCTTTAGAATGTGGGAGGAAACCGGAGCACCTGGAGGAAACCCACGCAGACACGGAAGAACGTAGAAACTCCTTACAGACAGCGACGGGAATCGAACCCGGATCGCTGGGCTGTAATAGAGTCGCGCTAACCGCTACACTACCGTGCTGTAATGTACCGGGAAGTAATGGAAAATATTAGAGGGAATGTTAAGGGGGAAGGAGGAAGTTTAAAGGCATGCAGGGTCTCGACCTGAGACGTCGGATATTCCTCTGTCTCCACAGATGAGAATGGATGGTTCTTCCAGCAGCTTGTTTTTTTGCTTCATATTTCGGTTTTGTTTTGTTTTGGTTTTCCAACGATCGCAGTGTTTCTCGCAATTACAACGATGTTTTTCGTTTCCACTCTGTCTTCATTGGCTTTGTTTCGTTCGGGTCAATTTACATCTCCTCCAAACATGAACTGAAATTAACAAGCCTTCACGCTCTTTGACACCCGGTTCTCCCGCCGTCTGGATCATCTGCCTTAGTCTCTGCCTATCACGGGCTTTCCATTCGATGTCTGCATCACTGCCCATTCCCTGAAACCTTAAACCCTCATGTCTAACATTTCTTGTGTCGGACAGAAAGCTTCACGCTGCAGACTTTGAGAATTTCCATACTTTTCTGCGTTCATTGATATTCTGGTATTGCCCATCGTACAACGGAGTTCTTTTAGGAAACGAAGGAAACAGAAAAAATGATCTGCTCGTGATAGATTTCTAAAAGGTCCAATGCTGTTCATGTATTAAAATAATACAGTTAAAGATTACTTGAGTAACAATTTTTGGATTATCAGTTCTGGTAACGTATATCGAATCCTCAACGCCGGGGATCTCTGGTAAAAATGTGATTTTGTGTCTCCTCTCGCATTCAGCCACACGTTGGTGAATATCGTCTGAAGAGGCATAGAGCAGAGAACTCCGGCGGTCAGGAGGAATTTCTATTCAATTCAACATTAGTATTTCGCAGTTGATGTACGAATATCTGGGGTCAATAGTTTACCTGATCACCGGAGCATTGTTTTCCATTTTCTATTGTTAAACTGATGCTTCGGTATGCCCGGAAGGATCACAAATTTATATTTTGCAAGGAAAATTTCAGAGGATTACACTTGTTTGGTAAATGGGAACCCATAACTTCATTCATTTGCTGAGATATTTTTGTTTCCAGTGGTGGAACCCGCGGGTTAATGTGTAAGGTTATCAGTAACGATGACCTGTCGCCGTACCGCGCTCTCTATCTCGCTGGTCCTCCCAAAATATGTGATTAAATGTCATCAACCAATACGTTAAGTGAAAATAACTACATCATGGAATCATAAAGCAAGGAGACAAGCCTTTCGGCACATAATTAAAGAGCTGGACGTAAAATACATATTCACAATGATCAAATTTCCCATTATTCAACCTGTAGTTTCGCATGCCATGCCATTGCATCTGCTAATCTAAATCCTCCTCAATGTTTTGAGACGGCCGCTTTCCAGAACACCGTCAGTCAGTAAGGTCCCGGTTTCAACTAGGCAGTGGGTGAATAAACCTCGGCAAATCCGCTGTAAAATTTCCATTTCTTCCTTTAATCTACTCCCTCCAGCGATAGGCGCCCTCGCACTGGCTGTTCCTAATTTTGTATGGCTCGCCTTCAGAGTTCCTAAAAATCGTGTCATCGCAAGTATCATCCCGGCGAATCTTCTCCGCAACCTCTCCAGTGCAATCACATCGTTGTTAGAGTGGTGCTGTCAGAAATGGACAAGGCATTTCAGTTCCGATTAATCCTACGTTTCCTGTGCTTGTACCATGACTTCCATGGTCTTCTGTTTAATGTCAATGAAGGCAAGTATCCCCAATGTGTTCTTCTCCCCATTATCTGCCTTTGCAGCTGTTGCACGGATCGGTCACAAGCATACCGAGATCTCTTCATGTCCCAGTTTCCTGTGGTCCTACCATTCCTGCTTCACATCCTCGGCCTTGTCCACATGACACTTTCCTTTGAAAAAAACATCTGTCATCCCTTTGTCTGCAGAAATCATCTGCATTTCTGCCATTTTACCAAATTATCAACGTCACCCTGTAGCAGAATTATTAACATACACAAGACACAATTCTTCGGGGCAACTGCGAAGTTGTTAATCATGCCACAGATGTTGACACCTCTACCGTTATTATCAACGAACAACAGTGACAGCCTTAGGCTGGAGCTTTACAGCGTACCCGACACTTTTTTGCGGGCTTTCAATCGCCAGAACACCCCTTGACCACCACCCCGAGCTCCAAATCTCCAAGCCAATTTCGGATCCAATTAATCAAATTGCCTTGGATACATGGGCCCTTAAGTTTTTGACCAGAGTCCCATGTGAGACTTCTTGTTATCATCTTAATGAGATAAACTGCACTCATCGAGACACTCATTCAATTTATCAAGAAATTTGATGAAATTAGTCGGAAGGATATCCCTTCAACAAAACTTTGCTGATTATACATGATCAGTCCCTAACTCTTCAAGTGCAGATTAATCCTGTTCCTAAGAATTGATCCAGAAAATTCCAACGTCTAATATTGGGCTCACCGGCCGATTTGATCTGGCTCATCACGTTGTCATTTTTGAAACGGATACCCCATTCATTGTATTTCATTCATCTAGCACTTCTTTGGCTCGAGAAGATGTAGAACCTTCTGGCCGAGTCCAAGTAAATGTTTCCATTTCCTCAGCCTCAGACACCTCTCATCAGACCCCGGGGAATTATCCACCTCTGCTATTCCCTCTTTTCTATGGCAATTTGTTCCAGAATTCTATCTCTCCCCTCCCTGAATTTGCCAAATGCAATGCGTTCTTTTATCGGGAAGGCGCATGAAAAGCATTAATTTAGGTCCTCAGTTACTTCATCCAGCTTCATATATTGCCACTTCATTCCTCAATGGATGCCAATGGTTCCCGTTTGTCTTCTTACAACTCAGTGGAGTTCCCTTAGTCTTGCCGACAGCGTTACCACCTATACGCCCAAATGGTAAGTACCTCCAAAAGTGCCATAGGTTATGGAGCGTTAGACCACAGGGAGAGGAACTTTGCCCCCAAGTCCAAGGTGCGCATTACAATCCTTTCTCTAACCCACAAATTCCCAAAATATCGAGTGTTCCTTGCACAAGTTGACCCCACGCTTCGCCATTTCCGGAACATATTGGCTTCGAAATCTGACTGCTTCATTCATGAATGAGAAATGAAGAGGTCTACTACCAGCCAACTTATGGAAGTTGACAGACACTCTCGAATCAAACAACGGTTAAAGCACGAAGTGTGGCTATTTGGTGAAACGTCTTGGAGTCAGAGAGTTATACCGCCGGAAATAGGCTCTTCCGTCCAACTCACCCGTGTCGAACGAGGTGTCTTCATGAGCTCGTCCGTTTGCCTGCATTTGGCCCATATCTTTGTAACTTTACTACCTACGTACCTGTCCAAGTGTCTTCATACGTGATTGTAGTGATTGAACCAGCCTGTACCACTTCATTTGGCAGCTCGTTCCATATATCTGCCAAACCCGGTTTAAAATCTTTGCCCCTCAGGTCACCTTTAAATCTTTCTTTCTCACCTTAATCCTCTTTTAGACACCTCTACCCCGGGAAACGATTGTGCTAATCCACATTACCTATGCACCTCAAGGTTTTATACAACTCTATAAGCTGACCCTTCTGCTTCCTTCATTCCTCGGAAAACAGACGATCCAGTCCTTATGCATAATTAAGACTCCCCAGTCGTGGCAATGTCCTTGTGAATCTTTTCTGCACCCTCTCAAGCTTATTCCTATCGGTCCTGCAGTCTGGCGTCAGGAACTGCGTTCAATACTCCAGGTGCGGTCTCACCAACGTCATGTACAGCTGTAACATGACGTGCCAACTCTTGTACTCAATGCGCCGTCCAATGAAGGAAAGCGTGCAAAGCGCCTTCTTCCCGACATTGTCTGGCTATGTCGCGAAATTCAGGGAAGTGTGAGCTTATCCCCAGAGGTATCCCTGGAGTACAACGCTCCGCATGCGCTGTGTATGTCCATAACTGATTTAATCTCCAAAAATCCATCAATTCGAACGCGTCGGAGTTAAATTACACCTGCCATCCCTTTGCCCCCCTTTTCCAGTTAATCTAGATCTTGTAACCTTAGAAAACAATCTTCACTGTCCACCACACCATCAATTTTTGTGTCTTCCGCCAATTCACTAAATACGTCACTTACATTGTCATCCAAATCGTTAAGTCCACGCCGACATCCATTCCAGAACACGTCCCATCCCCCCCAGTCGCGCTTGCCTGCATGCTGCAAGATTTGGAAAACGTGCCGGCAAAGTTTAACGAATATTAATAGGCATACGCGCCACAAAAGTGACAGGCAATTGCAATCTCCAACAAGAAACAGCTGGACCACCAACCTTTGTAATCTAATGGGATCACCATCTTCGAGTCCGCTAGCATCAATATCCTTTCAGTTACCATTAACCTGCATCTGCCCCATGAATGCTCTCACTGTCAGAGAATGGGTGTCCTGCGGCGAATTTCTCGCCTCCTGACAGGCCCAGACTTTGCATAATCTACGAGGCGAAACGTGATGCGTGATAGAATAGTCTCCCTTTGCCTGGTTAAGTGCCTCTTCTATAACACTCAAGAAACTCCACAGTATCGGAGACAAAGCAAAAAGAAAATACCGAATACACACGGCGAGACCGTCAGCAGCAATGGAACGAGAAACGGAGAACCTCTTGTCATAACTGAGGAAGAGAGATAAAATCATAATTGTCGGTGAAGGTGATGACGGAAATGGATATGACCAAGGAAATATATGTGATATGGCAAGGTCAGGAGAAATGGGCAGGTGAAGGCCAACACAGGAGACGGCAGATGCTGGATAATGGAGCAACAAACAGTCTGAAGGGAGGAACTCATCGGTTCCAGCAGCATCTCTGAGGATAAAGGAATTGTTCTATTTTCATTGCCCGTGTTGTGTTGCTAACAGCAAGACCATGCGACATGTCCATCAGGCCACGCTTTCATAACGGAGAGCCACGCCTCTTTCATCACATCCGAACCAGCGTTCAGTAGGGCACAGATGCCCGTCCTCTTGTCACATGGACCTCTCGTGGGCAACAAGGTTACGTTAAGCCTTTTTACGTCCAGGGGATATCCCCTCATAAGGTGCGCGGGACTATGTCTCGTGGCTTACTCTGAGATTTTTGCTCTGGTTGAATACCTCAACAAAATTTAATGCTAGAAGTCTGAAGACAAAGCCAGAATTGGAAATGGAATTGGTTTATTATTCTCACATCAAGATACAGTGAAAAACCTTTCTTTACCATCCATCTAGGGAGATCATTTCACACAAGTGCATTAAGGCAGTGAAGAGGAAAACGGACTGTAGAGTATAGTTTAACACCTACATATAAAGTACAGTGAAGGTAGACAAATAAAGTGCAACCGCCACGACGGAGTAGACTAGGAGATCAACTGTCCGTCTTTTTTAACTTGTAAGAGGTTTTCAGGAGTCTGATAACAGCTGTCCTTGCGCCTAATGGTATGTGCTCTCAAGTCTTTGTATATTCTGTCCGACGGGAGTGGTTGGGGAGGAGAAAGTATGACCGGGGTGGGAGAGGTCCTTGATTATTTTAGCTGCTTTCTTGAGGCAGCAGGAAGTGTTGACGGAGTCAATGGAGGGGAGGCTAGGTTCCGTGATGGACTGGTCTGTCTTCACAATTCTCTGCAGTTTTTGGGGTGTTAGGAAGAGCAAGTTACATACCAAGGTGTGTTGCATTCGTACAGGAAGCATGCTGCCTGATCTGCTGAGTTCCTCCAGCATAATTGTGTTTTCCATCGAGATTCCAGAATCTGCAGTCCTTTGTTTCTCTAGGATGCTTTCTATGATGCATCTGAACGAATTTTTGAGAGTCATTGGGCACATGCCCAAGTTCCTGGGCCTTCTGAGGATGTAAAGTCGGTGTTGTGCTTTCTGGGCGGTAGCGTACACATGGCTGGACCAGAACAAATTGATGGTGATCATTTGTTGAAGGAACTCAACGCGTCGAGCAGCATTTGTGGTAGGAAAGGAATTCTCGACGTTTCGGGTCGAGACCCTGCATCACGACTCAACTTAAAGCATTGCCCCGAAACGTCGAAAATTCCTTCCCCCACAGATGTTGCTCGACTGCTGGGTTCTTTCTGCAAATTGTTTGTTACTCCAGATTCCAGCTCCATTGCCTTCAGAGGTGTGAACTCTGCCCCACATCCTGAAGTTAATGGTCAATTGACATTGTAAACATTCACATGTGGATATTGTATATTCAATGTCTTTCTTCGCATAGTTGCCTTTCTACGTGCTTTGGGGGCACTCAGTTTCATTTATCACCATATTATACATGCAATCACGTGCTAGATTCATACCTTCCTTTATACTCTATTACTATTTGAGGTCTGCCTCGCTGTCGCATTGCAAATTCCGGCGCTCAGTTGAATCACGTTCTCCTCATCTTCTTAGCTTCACTGCTTACCCATACTCCCAATATGTATCTTACCTGGAGTCTACCCAGTTTAAGTCGCCATGATTCCGATTCAAATGTACAGTTGACCAATATTCACTGGCTGTATAGTCGGTAGAACATGTGCATTCCAAGTATTTACAAACTGTGCCGCTTAACTTTCTGTTGGAGGATTTCTTGTGCCCGCTTCTAATCACCAGCAGAAATGTGTTTCTAACATTTAAGCGTGTCGGTAACGTTGACCGATCTTCAGAGAAATATCCGTAGACCGTGATTGAAAAGCAAAAAAAAAAAAATTCTTCTCTGGTAAATCTAAAATAAATGCCCAAGCTAATTAACGTATGGTCTTGGGAACGGTACAACTCAACAAAGGAAGGATGTCTGCGATAACAAAGCTGTCACACTGCAACAAAGCAAATCAAACAGAAGAAGGGACGCAATCGGTTTATTCTATCGGCAATGTTCTGAGTGGTGAACTCGAGAACTTTTTGGAAAGTGAGCCTGCTTACTTTCATGGGCAGCACATCATGCCTCTTCTAGGAATGTGTGACTTGTAAACACTGGTGGTGATATGAGAGGAATCTTGCATGTGTCCTTTTGTTCGAGGCAGTAGCACTTTCATTCCCAGAGTCTTTGTCTTAAGCTCTCGTGAAAAATTGCAGCATCGACCTTCATTTCAGGAATTTCATTGCTTCACTGATCAGTATTTACCAACAAGCAGAACTGCTCGGTTACATCTTTTCCAATATATTTGTTACACAATACTTTTCACAGGCACAGCTCGTGTCGTCATCTTCCACGCATGGTGTCTCATACTAATGAGGGCATGGAGCTTGCAATGTCTCTGGAGAATATTCCTACTGTATAAATCAGAGCTCCCCTCAGTCTTCCGCCCAACAGCGAATGAATGTCCCTGTTTGCACGAATAGAAGCGATAGTTTCGGTAACAGGTCACACGGAAAATGGACCAAGTATTTAAAGCTGTTCGTCTGACAGAATCCATTTACTACACAATCCTGGGTGTGTTTGGAGTCGTAGGTAGGTTCTAGTTCTGTGTGATTTTCATCTGCGCTCACGACAAAATGGAAGTGGTGTTTGTTTGACAGGGAATCGCTGTTTTCTTGTCACCTCTCCCAAATACTTGATTTTGACAGGCTGAGTTTTCTTTCTGGAGATTTAACGGGTTGACAATCAACGCTTACTGATATAATTACAGAATGTTGACTAACAATGACTTCTGCCGAAATCTCGGCAATATTTTACCCAAATATTGGCGATTTATTTTGAGCTGCGACCCTCTGCCAAAATTTTCTCTCGCACGGCATCTCGCCAATTAAAACATATAGTTTTAATCTGCATCTTTGTGTTAACCAATTCCTGTGCTTATTATGAAGAAACATAGTAAAACTGTCATGGAAATAATGGGAGCGTTTGTCAAAGTTTAATGCGTAATATGTCTTCAGAACGGCGAAACGATCTTCTTCCTTTTAGTCAGAAACGAGAGATCTCAATCAGCCGCATTGTTATTATTCCTAATAGTTAGGGAAAAACAAACAATATTGAATCTACAGCGTTCAAACCCACGTTTGCTACCACAAAGAAGAACAGTAAAAACATGTAAACACTGTGTCCCTTAGGTTTCCTTCCATGTCATACACCATTCTGATTTACAGATGCATGACCTCCCTTCATTGTCGACAGTTGCAATCACGCGATCAGCTTGTCCGACATCACTGCGCGAGAAGGATTGCTGCGGTTAAAAGAGGCGATCAGCAGCAGTATGGGCGGCACTGGGCCGCGGTAAA
This sequence comes from Pristis pectinata, assembly GCF_009764475.1. Lineage (NCBI taxonomy): Eukaryota > Metazoa > Chordata > Chondrichthyes > Rhinopristiformes > Pristidae > Pristis > Pristis pectinata. Next base: position 7,404,533 of record NC_067442.1, read on the forward strand.
CTTGATCTGCTGTCTCAAATCTCCAGTGATCCGAGTTCGATGCTCACCCAGGGTGATTTGCACTTTCTCCCTGTGGTTTCACCCGGGTTCTCCAGATTTCTCGCACATCCCAAATACATGCGGGTCGGTGGGTTAATTGCCTGCAGTGAATTTCCCATACGAAGAGATGACTGATCGATTCTGAGTGGAGTTGCTGGAATATGAGAAGCATAGCACAGAAAAGGGCACCCATCTACATTAATGCCGTTTGTCCCTATTAAGACCACATCCTCCCATTCCTTGCCTATCTATGTGCCTCTTAAACTCAGTTATTCAATCTGTAATTCCACCGTCTTCTTTACCCAGATCAACCACCCTCTGCTTTAAAATCTTACCGTTCAGATTCTGTTTAAAACTCTTTCCACTCACCTTAAACCTATGCCCTTTTGTGTTTGATACCGCGATAATGAAATTGGTGACCCCTACTGCGGGATTGATGCCACCACCAGAGAAAGATTGAAACGGACTTGGTGTAAGTGGATGATTGACAGTCTATGCAGACTCGTTGGGTCAAAGGGCTTGTTTCTAGACTGCTTAATTCTATGTCTACTAATTTGCGTGTACTGTACATTCCGATCTTGCCAACACCATCTTGATTCTGAGAAATAAAGAGAAAAATATTCCTTCCCAATTTTTTACCACTCACTTAAACCTATTTTTCCTTCCTGTTTTAATTATATCCACTTAATTTGGCATGCAATTAAATGTTATAATTCATGAAGCAGTCACAGCTATTCTTTCTTCAATGCAACCGGTCATTTAAAAAAGCAAGTGTGGCGACTCACCGTCTAGTCGGGCGAACCGGCTCGGCAGTCGGGTCGCGCGGCGTCGGAGCGACGAGGCCCAAGATGGCGGCGGGCCTCGTCTTTCCGAGCGACGGGGAGAACCCGCGCGCGGGAAAGTCCTGATGACGTAGGACTTACGTCATTGCCGGTTGTTTTGGGCGGGAGTTTTCTCCCTTAAAGGGCCCGCGCAAGGCGGGAAAATAAACCAGTTCTGTTTGGCAATCCTCCGAGTAGAGTCTTGTTTTATTCCGCGGTAGCAACCGCTACACAAGATTTTTTTTTATGAAACGCAGACGCGTGTAATCTTTGGCGTTACCCATTTTACGGCACATTCCAAGATGAGCTCCAAAGGATATCTCTCAGCAAATGCGAATACAAGGTTTGTGCAACATCCTTTTGAATCATTCACTGAATGGCCCATGAGTATTGCAATGCTCCTGCAGGATAATTTCATCAATGCAATTTTATTATTCTGCAGCTGATGGCTGCTTGATGAAGTTAAGGACAATTGTATGGGATGATACTTTATCCCTCTATAAAATCGCATAAATGAGAAGTCACTTTGAATGGAGATGTCTGAGAGTCAATGAACAATTGCTTCGGTATCTCCAGGATGTGAAGTATATGAACTGGTTATTGTCTTTTGTGAGCATGTGTCTGAATATTTGGCAGAAACCGCAACAGCTGGCTAGCAAAAATGGAAAGCACGAGTAAGGATCAATTTCAGCCACTCTGGCTTGGTGGGGAATAGTGCTGCAGCTCAAACTATGGGGTATGGTTGATCAAAATAGCTCAGTATTCAGAGTAGGTTCTTAAGGTCGGTTGAAAAATAAGTTTGGAGTATTTATGAAAAATAAGTGGATGTGGAAATGTCAAATCTAACATGTAGAGAGGCTTTGAGGAAGGAGAAGCAGAGTACAGGGGATAAAAATAGAAAGGTGGATAGGCTAAAATGCATTAACTTAAATGCAAGATGTTTAAGGAATACGGGAGATGAACTGAGAGCTTGGATAAGTACATGGGACTATGATATTGTGGCCCTTGCGGAGACTTGACTGACACCAGGGCAGGAATGGATATTGAATATTCTTGTATTTCAGTGTTTTAAAAGGGACAGGGAGAGGGGAGTGGAGTAGGGGTGGCGTTACATGTCTGGGATATTGTTACAGCTGCAGAAAGGGTGCATAATGCAGAAGGATCCTCTTTAGAGTGAGTATGGTTGGAAGTTTGGAACAAGAAAGGAGCAGTTACTCTACTGGGAGTATTCTATAGCCCAACCCCCCCCCCCCCCACGCCCCCCGTTAGCAGCAGGGATACTGAGGAGCAAATTGGGAGACAGAATTTGGAAAGGTGCAAGAATAACAGGGTTGTTATCATGGGAGACTTCAACTTCCCAAATATTGATTGGCACCTGCTTAGTGCCAAAGGTTTAGACGAAACAGAGTTTGTTAAGTGTGTTCAGGACGGATTCTTGTCACAGAATGTTGACAGGTCGATTAGAGAGAATGCCATATTAGATCTAGTATTAGGTAATGAACCGTGTCAGGTGACTGATGTCTCGGTGGGTGAGCATTTGGGGGACGGTGACCACCGCTCCCTAACCTTTAGCATTGTCATGGTCAAGGAAAGGAGCAAAGAGGACAGGAAGATTTTTATTTGGGGAAGAGCAAGTTATGAGGCTATAAGGGTAGAACCTGAGACTGTAAATTGGGATGACATTTTTTTTAAGGGAAATGTGTTATGGAGATGTGGTCGTTGTTCAGGGATCTCTTGCAGGATGGTAGCGATAAATTTTTCGCGGTGAGGTAGAGAAATAATGGCAGGGTGAACGAACCATGGGTGACAAGAGAGGTGAAACATCTAGTTAGGAGGAAGAAGGCAGCATACATAATGTGTAGGCAGCAAGGATCAGATAGGGCCCATGAGGAATATAAGGTAGCAAGGAAGGAAGGGTAGCAAAGAAGCGGCTGAGGAGAGCAAAAAGGGGACATGAAATGGCCGTAGCGAGTCTGGTTAAGGAAAATCCCAAAGCTTTTTTTTCACGTCCGTGAAGAGCAGAAGGATGGCTAGAGTAAAGGTAGGACCTATTAGAGACAAAAGTGGGAAAATGTGCCTGGAATCTGTGGAAGTGGGTGACGTTCTCAATGTTTACTTCTCTTTACCATTCACTAAGGAGATGGACCTTGATGACGCTAAGGACAGTGTTGGTAACCTTAAAATTCTAGACCATGTAGATATCAAGAGAGAGGATGTGTTGTAGCTGTTAGAAAATATTAGGACGGATAAGTCCCCCGTGCTAGACGGAATATTCGCCAGGCTGCTCCGCGAGGCGAGGTAGGAGATTGCTGAACTGTTGGCTAGGATCTTTGAGTCCTCGTTGTCCACTGAAATGGTGCTGGAGGACTGGAGAGTGGCAAATGTTGTTGCCATATTCAAAAAAGGTAGTAGGGATAGTCCAGGGAATTACAGACCAGTGAGCCTTACGTCTGTGGTGGGCAAGCTGCTGGAAAGGATTCTTAGAGATAGGATCAATGATCATTTAGACAATCATGGACTGATTAGGGATAGCCAGCATTGCTTTGTGAAAGGAAGATCATGTCTCAGAAGCATGATAGGGTTCTTGGAGGAAGTGACCAGGAAGATTGATGAGGGTAGTGCAGTAGCTGTCTTCTACATGGATTTTAGTAAGGCGTTTGACAAGGTTCCGCATGGTAGGCTTCTTCAGAAGATCAGAGGCCAAGGGATCCAGGGAGGCTTGGCCATGTGGATTCAGAATTAGCTTGCCTGTAGAAAGCAGAGGGTTGTGGTGGAGGGAGTGCATTCGGATTGGAGGGCTGTGACTAGTGGTGTCCCACAAGGATCGGTTCTGGGACCTCTACTTTTTGTGATATTTATTAATGACTTAGATGAGGGGGTGGAAGGGCGGGTTAGCAAGTTTGCAGACGACACGAAGGTCGGTGGTGTTGTGGATTGTGCGGAGGACTGTCGAAGATGCAGAGGGATATTGATAGGATTCAGAGATGGGCTGAGAAGTGGCAGATGGAGTTCAATCCGGAGAAGTGTGAGGTGGTACACGTTGGAAGGACAAACTGAAAGGCGGAATACAAGGTTAATGGAATGATTCTGGGTAGTGTGGAGGAGCAGAGGGATCTGGGGGTTCATATCCACAGATCAGTGAATGTTGTCTCACAGATGGATAGGGTAGTTAAGAAAGCTTATGGGATGTTAGCTTTCACAAATCGTGGGATCGAGTTTAAGAGCCACGAGGTAATAATGCAGCTCTACAAAATTCTGATTAGACCACACTTGGAGTACTGTGTCCAGTTCTGGTCGCCACATTACAGGAAGGATGTGGATGCGTTGGAAATCGTGCAGAGGAGATTTACCAGGATGCTGCCTGGTTTGGAGTGTATGGAGTATGAAGAGAGACTGAAGGAGCTAGGCCTTTACTCTTTGGAGAGAATGAGGATGAGAGGAGACATGATAGAGGTGCACAAAATGTTAAGAGGAATAGATAGAGTAGATAGCCAGCGCCTCTTTTCCTGGGCACCAATGCTCAATACAAGAGGGCATGGCTTTAAGACAATGGGTGTGAAGTTCAAAGGAGATATCAGAGGGGCGTGTTTCACACAGAGAGTGGTTGAGGCATGGAATGCGCTGCCTGGGATAGTGGTGGAGGCAGGGACGTTGGTCAATTTCAAGAGATTGTTAGATAAGCATATGGAGGAATTTAAAATAGCGGGATACGTGGGAGGAAGGGGTTATATAGTCTTAAGCGTGGTTTGAAGGTCGGCACAACATGGTGGGCCGAATTGCTCTCTGGTAGAAGCCCTTATTTTGATGTATAGGGTAAAATAGTCAAAACGCTCCGAGAAGGCATTTAGGAACTGTGGGAATGGGCGTGAAAATTTCAAATGAATGTTGGCCATAATATCCCTAATACTCTGCATTCCGAAGCAAATGATAAAGATCACACACAATCTTTGCAAATCTATGTGCTTCAATGGGCTACAGAAATGAAATTATCTGGGAGGAGAGGAACATAAATTACTAAGAAGAACACCCTTAAATAAAAGTCTTAATCTCATGCATTGATCCCTGTGTTTATTTCCAGAGAATGGTATTGACGAGCAATTATTTACGAAAACAATATGTTTTATGAGTGACAAAAATAATCCGCAGGCTTCCAGTCAGGTTGAAGTTGGAATTACTATGGAAGAAAGCGACATATTTCGGCATCTGCGAAGTTACAACCAGCAGAACAAAAGTAGTCACGAAGTAAGTCGCTTTCTTGCCTCTGTGATAACACGACTCGGAAAAGGTATTTGGAGGTCAGATGGGTTTATAGGGCAGTCCGAAAATAGACATTCACAATTGCGGTTAAACGAAAGCTGGCAGCTATGAAACTAAGCATTCAAAGGAGGACTGAGGAAACGTTTCTCAGGAGTAACAAGGGTTACGTGGTTATCAGGCTCTTATCAAAATGAATAGTTGATGCTAATTGCAGAATTTGCCTTTAAGGAGAATTTACATTGACAAAAACGGAAGGACAAGGAATTTTCATGTTTCCTTCTCTTTCATTTTTTGTTGGTGTTCGAAGGGGATGGACGTGCGGTGTGAAGCGCTGGCGTGCATATCAAGGGTGACATGGCGATCCGGGTTCAAATCGTGACGCTGTGTTGTTGGTCCACCCTGATTTCTTTTTGTTATTTCTACGACTATAACAACCTAGAGCAGCTCGACATTATTATCTCCCAGAATCAATTGAAAATGGTATCATTGGCACATGACTGCATTGACGTTTCTGATATAAAATAGTGTCAGCTGATTTGGGATTCTGAGACTCCAACAAAAGAGAAATTGCTAGAGGATGATTTCAATGGTCTTCATTTTCGACTGAGGCAATGTTAAGACTATACAAGCCATATGTGAATAGTTTTGGATGATTGGCGCCGTATCTCTTTTGCCAGTGAATAATTGAAGCTGGATCGGCAGATTAATAATGGCGTTGCCATAATGTTGACACTACCTGCATTGTTACAGCAATGATCTACTAATATTAATCACATTCTGGAAATGTATGGGCGAATGCATTTGTGCCAGAAATCTCTTGGGACTTTGAAGCCAATACTCACCTCATTGATCCAAAAATGTTGTCCGACACTGTTGACGTCCACTACAGGCACAGATGCGTTATTCACTAAATGTCCAATAAATGCATTGAATTGTATTAATATTAGAAAAGATTTGCATGAAGAATGATTGACTGCGAAGTTACTCTTTGGGCCAAAGAGTATGCTCTCATTTGCCAAGCAATCTCCAGTTGTGTGTTATCCCAGAATGTGTAGTAATTTGGAAAACGTCTAAACAAGGAATACGTGGGACCTGTGTGTGCAGAAAAAAACATTTCAGAGCTCTTGGCACTATTGTGCACGACCGTGTGCGGTCAGGAGATGAATCAAAAGGAATATTGGTAAATTAGTTTATTATTATTACGTGTACCGAGGCACAGTGAATGATTTTGTTTAGCATGCAATCCACACAGATCATATCACAACATCAGTCCATGAGGGCAGGGCAGTGGATGTTTTCCACGTGAACTTCCGTAAAGCTTTCCATAAGGTCTCCATTGATGGCCTGATCCAGAATATTCAGGCAAATTGGTAAATTGTTTTCTTGTCGTCGCGTGTACCAAGGTACAGTGAAAACTTTATTTTGCATGCCATCCATACAGATCATTTCATTGTAACAGTGCACTGAGGCATTACAAGGAAAAACAAAAACATATTGCAGAATAAAGTGTTACTTTTACAGAGAAAGTGCAGCGCAAGTTGACAGTGAGTTGCAAGGTCATAACGAGGTAAATTGTGAGGTCAAGTGTCTTATATTGACCGTTCAATAGTCTTATAACAGCGGGACAGAAGGTGTCCTTGAGCTTGGTGGTACATGCTTTCAGGCTTCTATTCAATTGCACTGGAACTTTATGATGCCGCATCTAGAATATTGTGTACTGATCTGGTCTGTTGTTTTAAGGAGGGATATTCTTCTGATAGTGGAAGTTCGCCAGGTTCATTGCTGGGATGGCAAGTTTTTGCATGAATGTACATATTAAGCAGTATCTGCTCTCTTTATGGAAGAACACTGCGTTGTGATGTTATTGCATAATATGTATTAATTAACGTATCTTGTAGATACTTGCAGAGTTGTTGTTTAAACTGCATGTTGTCTCCGGAAGCAGATTACTCTCAAAAGAAGGGTTCGAGGGGTCCGCAATTCAGGACAGAAATACTGTATAATGCCTTCTCCCGGAAAACGGACGGCTTACAATTATCTATGCACGAAGTTCAGACTCGCAGGAAATGCAAGACAAGTAGAATTCTGGATACGAAGAATGTCAGTGCATATGGGTCAGTGAATGAAAGTGACCCGAGGATGGAACATCGACCAACAAATTATTGAATGCCGGAGAAGTTACAAAGAGCTGTGTGGTCTCACGCTCCTTCTATTTTCAATGTCGTTATGTTTGTGTTCTGTTTATTTGCTTGATCTCTGTTTACGGTCACCATCCACCTGCAGTTACCTGGACCAGATGCAGTTGGACAATCCCTGGCAGAGAGGCTCCCAGATGCAGCTGAACCCACGCATCTGGGAGCCGCACTGAGAGGGGTTAGCATCGTTTCCACAGCGAATCCGTAACATTGCATTGACCCCACAACGGAAAGCCTGGAACATCTTTGGAAGAAATAAGGTCTAATCTCCAACCTTGCTTCCCGTCAATGAACATTCTGTGCCTGACCACTTTTCCAATACCATTACATAAGCGAGGAGGTACATCACATGAGAATGGAACTCACACTCCTGTGACTATCTTGTACCTCACTCTATCCTTGCTCAAGGACGCCTTTCATTTCAGTTGTGGCCATACCTGTGTCCACCTGCATTGTCCAACGAGGGGAAATGTAGGCTTGGGGAACAGCTCCTCATCTTCTGCCTGGGACTTATTCAGCAATTCCAGGTGACTTGCTTTCCGCTTTGCATCAAAACTGGCCAGCTCCACCGTCGGTATATGCATCAATAATTTGATCAGTTTTTCTCTTTCCACAGAAACTTCCTGATCTGCCTGAAAATTCCAACAGTCCACTTTTGGGTTCAGTTCTCTTCAATGGCTCTGATCTGCATTCCATGTTCCACTGTGTGCCCCTGTGCGATTCTTTTATGTTGTCAAACTTACCACATGAAACCATCAACCAGACGGTTTCGTCATCAACGTATCACCACAGCAACCCCGACCTTACCCTACCAGAAATGTTCCCTTTACCCTTTCCCTCTCCCGCGACCCTATGTGCAACTACACCTAACTAATCTGTCATTTTCTCCAGTGCGGGTGAGGGTTTTTCGACCGAAAACGTTCATACCCTTCCTCTTTCGACAGATTGTCCGACTGAGCTTTCCCACCATTTTTTAATCACTGTTCTCTCCACACACAAAAACTTGGCAGGGATATCACTTTTGACATTCCACTTTTCTGGTACTGGTCTGGAGGAGATTTCTGGTCAGATCGCAATAACATAAATATCATGCATCTCACTGCTAATAATCAGGAAAGTGCCTGTGACTCAAAAGAGATGCACTTCCCCACAGGATGCAACCACTAGTCTCTGATTTGTGAGTCCATCGTATTGAATACGATCACTTTGATAGGGTTCTGAATTGTGATATATTCTCTCTTGCAGTAAACGTGATGGCGATTGTGATCCTGTCCCGAGGAAGGTGCGGTCTCTCCACGTGCATCACTCGATACCTGGTGGCAATGGCAGTGGCCGATCTCCTGGTCCTCGTCACAGAGGTCGTGTGTTGGCGCCTGGCGGACATCTTCTTCCCAAGTTCTTTCCTCTCCATGACCCTTGCTTGTGCTCTGAACATCGTCTTGGTTTTTGCAACCACGGTCGTGTCTGTATGGCTCACCGTCGCTTTCACATTTGATCGATTCGTGGCCATATGTTTTCAAAAACTGAAAACAAAATATTGCACACAGAGAACAGCGTCCGTGGTGATCGCAGCCGTGATTGTTCTGAGCGCCCTCAAATGTGCCCCCTGGTACTTCACCTATGAGCCTCAGCAAATCATTGGATCAGTGTCTTGGGGATGCGCACGTAAACAAGGCTTTTACATGTCCAGGCACTGGGCGGCATTTGAGTTAACTTTCTACATTGTAACCCCGTGTGTCCCTTTCATTTTTGTCTTGCTGTTCAATGTTCTCACCGCCAGGCACATTTTAGCGGCCAGCAGAGTTCGCAAGAGGCTCCGGACCCGAGGCAGTGGGGAAAATCTCGAAGATCCAGAAACGGAGAACAGAAGGAAGTCCATCGTGTTACTCTTCAGTATTTCCGGTAGCTTCGTTCTGTTGTGGATGACAGAAATTGTATTTTACACATATCAGCGAATCACAAACACCTACGGTTACTCCACCAACGATCCTCTGTATATCGTCGAGAGGACAGGGGTGATGCTGCAGCTTCTCAGTTCCTGCACGAACACGTGCATTTATGTCGTCACCCAGGCTAAATTCAGAGAGGAGCTGAAGAAAACTGCGAAACACCCGGTCAGGTTATTTTCTAAATTAATACATCGTTAAAATTGCTGAACTATTTCGATATCCTGAGTGTTTCTCCTCTAGAGCGGAACGTTATTGCAATCCATTCTTTTTTCAAAGTTTGCCTCAATGTCAACTCACAGAGCTTTCCGCACAGAAACAGACCCAACAGGTCCATGCCAACCATCAAGTACCCATCTATGTGAACGCTATTTACCAGACTCGATCCACAGCCTCCATGTTTTGGCGAATCAAACACTCATCTGGATACGTCTTCATTGCTGTGAGGATCTCTTCCTTTACCACCCACACATGCAGTCCATTACAGATTCCAAACACTGTTTGGACGAAATCAAATCTTTCTCTTCTCTCTCACCTCTAAGCAAACCTCTTAACTCTCAGCAAAACTCTTACCCGTTTGCCTAAAACTCAATGAATTCGCTTTTAAAATACCCCTGCCGTGGAAAATGTTTGCTATTACCTGTTCTATCTATGCCCCTCTTCATTTTCTATAGTCTTAATTAGGTGCCCCGTTCCGAGGAAAACTATTGCCGCCTCTCCAGTCTCGCATCATGTTGCAACCGCTCCGTCTCAGGCAATATTGTGGTGAATAACATCTGCACCCTCTCCAGACCAATCTCCTCCTCTCTATACTGTGGCGACGAGAACTGTGATGGGCAAAGGAAGGCTGAGGGCACAACCCCCCGTTTCACGTGCAAACAGCTATTCTTGGACCTGCTGCGCGCAGGGGTGGACCGTCCATCATAGATGGGATCCCGACATCCGCCATTTATGACCTCTGAAAAGAGCAGTGCAGGAGTAAATCTGGCCATGGGAAGCCCCACAACCACCATGGGATCAAGCCCGACACAGGGGCGGCCCCAACCTCCAGGCCACGCGGGATGCCCCCGCCGACACTGCCTCTGTCCCTCCCCCACGAAGCAGTCTCTTCTGCCCTCATGGCTGAGCTCCAGGACCTGCTGAGACAGGAAATAGCCCATCTCCTCCCGCAGGAACCTTCATCCATGGGATGGCAGACCCCTACCCCCCCCCCCCACAGGATGAAGGCCAGAGGTCCCGGCACAGTTGTTCCACTGCCCTCTCCTGTCCGAGAGACCTGAGGCCACATATACCCGTCGCTGTACGTTGAGGAAGGGGGAACATACAGAGGTGGATGGCACTCATCGACACGGGTGCCCAGCACATCATCATCCCAGGTAACCCCGCCGCGTGGATGGGAGCACAGATGCAGATAGAGGGGTTGGGGAGTTCCCTTTAGTCCGCGAGGGAGCTCACAGTCTGCATGGTCATCGGGAACCAACCCCCTCGACCCGTAACAGTGTTGATAGCAAACTCGCCCGAATGCATCCCAGGGCTCAATGTTTTAAAGTGACAGTCCCTCCATACTAACCAGGGCATGTTTATGTTCAGGGCCGCGCGGACTACAGTCGTGGTTGAGGCAGCCAAATGCGAACTAGCTGTTGTTCCCCCTCCCTCCAAGGTCGGCTGTAGCCGAGAGTACAGAGTACCAGGGGGATGTCGAGATATCACTGAGGCCATTGCAGGGCGCCCGCACAAGCCTTGGCATAAAGTGGTAGGTTTACATATTCATAGCCCCACTATCATGCCATCTCTCGTAAAACAGCCACGTTCTTATGGGGACCCGAACAACAGGCCGCTTTTGAAGCAGCAAAGCAAACTGTGGGACAAGCACTGACCCTTGCTCCCCGCCAGGCAGGTGTCCATTTTGAATTGCAGATCTCGGCCAGTGAGACGGTCGCCGAATGGAGCCTTTGGCAGAAGATCCAAGGGTGCAGAGCTGTTTATGAATTCGCCAGCACCTCCAATAAATCAGACTGTGGGACTTGCGTCCGAACACCCGCACACGCCGGTGAAGCTCTACCACTAACACAGATTCCCTTGGATACTCTTCGAATGAACTGGTTACGTGGACATTTTTTTTTCTTTTGCGCCTGTCGGGTTCGGTATTTTGGTTTGGGGGGGGGGGGGGTGGGTGGACGGCAGTTCCCCACCACTCCCCTCACCGCTGCAGCGCAGTCCCTTTAGAGATTCCCGATGGGGTGGGTGTTTCTGGATCTGGTAATTCCCTTCCTAAAATTTCACCTCCACCCGAGTCCCGAACCTCAGAGCCATCCCACAGACGCTGAGTAAGCCAAGGGAATGCTGGTGCAGACTCCACTATGATCACAATTCCACTTTTTCAGTTGGTCATAATGAGTGTGAGCGGAACTGATATCCAGTGCCTCCGTGACCACTGCCGATGGTGCCGATTAGCTGGGGGCTCCATGCACTTTGAACTGGAACCACTGGAATTGTGGCTACCGTGACTACCGGTGGCTCCCCACTAGTTGGTACGGCTGCTGCTTTCCTGTGTTCGTGGTGCCCTATATCCATGCTCTCGATGAACTTGGGGAGCACCTGGCATGCAGCGGCCACAGGGACAGGAGGGCCATCGCCGAAGCGGAGAGCTTCTGGATGATACCCTTCCTCACGTATGGCACAGCCCGACTGTCCCGTAAGGTCATACAAATGACCAGCGTGCTCCAGACGCTGGCTGACGAAACGAGGACGGCAGAGGAACTGGATGCTGTCAGGCTGGTAGCCCTGCAGAAACGGATGGCCCTCGATTACCTACTTGCTGCGGACGGTGGTACCTGTGCAGTGATTAGTAAGGAGTACTGCACTTTTATCCCTGATGAATCCAGAAACAACACCAGCCCGGCTGCTCACGATAAGGATTCGGTGGCCAAAATTTAAAAAGCGAGGGACCAGCTCCTCCAACACGACACCTCATGGGGAAACAGGTGGCCGTTTGGGTCATTGGGCGGATAGTGGGCAACTGTTACCCACTGGGCCACCCCTCCCGTTTTAGTTGTTATAGCTTTACGTCCTCGTTTCAGTTGTTATTGTTTTTTTGCATTTTGTGCTGTTCTTGTCAAGTTATTAGAGCCACTTCTGTCTTCCATTAGTACTGCACCCTGATCTATATTTCTTAGTTTAGTTCTAGTTATTCCCTTGATTGGTGACTGATGTAGCTTTCGAGGGGTGGAATATAGTGTAAAAGTTCATGACTGTCATGTGACAGTGACAACACTGACCCCTCTGGCTGGGATGGCACTATTGAGCACGTGGCGTGACAGCACTGACCCCTCTGACTGGGATGACGCCATTGAGCATATGGCCGAAAGAGACATCACTGTCAATCAAGATTTGGCTCCACCCCATTAGATTAAAACCTTTATCCTTGCTGGACCACTTGAATTGGTCTTTGCGATCACCTTTGTTCCTGGGCACGCCTAACCTTTGGCCTGTTTAAACACCTTTGTCCTTGCTGGACCACCCAGCCCCCCAGCAGTATAAAAGTACTGCATGTTTGGTTCTTTCCCTCTCTGTCTCCGAGGATGTAGAGGTCAGCTGTGCACTAATCAGGGCAGTTAGTAAAGGACTCCCGAGACAAAAGAGCTAAGGTTTTTCCAGAATCAGGGTGTTCAAACATTGTATTGTTTATTCCTTGATCATTTGTAACCAGTTATTGTGCGTGTGTGTGTGTGTGTGTGTGTGTGCACCTCACCCCCGTTGTGATTCCCATCACGTTCGCGATATCCTGCTTGAGAGCGTGCGAGTGTGCATTTGTTCCTTTCCATTTGGTTCCTGCGTCTGTCTTTGCAAATAAAAATTCTCCTTTTTGAAGTACAGAGACTGTGTCCAGATCTCTATCTTTAAGAACCAAAAGAACCTTTCTGACAACACTGTCCAAGTGCACATACTTGCCCAAATGCCTGTCCAAGTGCAAAATTTAGAAACAACTGGTGACGCAGAGTGGTGTATAGTTCAGTCCTATGACTTATGAATTCACTGGCGTTATCACTGCTGCAGCACGGTGTCTCCCCGCAGACTCACTTTAGGAATCTGCAGCAACACACAAATTGCTGGAGGAACTCAGCTGGTCAAGCAGCATCTATGGAGGCAAATGGACAGTCGACCCGGGACGTCGACTATCCATTTCCCTCCATGAGTCCTGCTTGATCCGCTGAGTTCCTCCAACATTTTGTGTGTTGCTTAGGAAACTATTTCCCTTATCTTTGGCATTTACACCATCCGAACATTTACTTAGTTCTGCGCCCAAGAAGAAAGTCTGGTATTCCATCAATATCAAAATGCGTGGCTCGTTCCACAACGGAACAAAACTGTGTTAAAGCAGGAGCTCCTCCATAATGTATTGCATAAAATTGCCTGACTCACGTTAGATGTGGGCTGACGATACCGACTATAAGGTATATCTGGTACCCAGAATATCGCCATGAAATGACTGAACGACCAAATGATTCCTCATCACTGCACAGACTTCTTGAGAACTCAGTGAGTTAAGCAGGATATGTGGGGTAAATAAATGTCGGCGTATTGGGCCGGGTCTCTGCATATTTCTTTGATTCCGCAGATACTACATCACTCGTTGAGTTCCTCCAGCAGCTTGTATTTTGTTCCAGATCCTAGCAACTCCGGCATTCGCAGTAATTCCTTGGGAGTGAATGAAGGAGAAAAAACCACTTGAACGGTGTCTGGACTACATTAAGAACATATCGCCTCTCATAGTGGATTTTACACAGAAGCAGCATTTCCGTAAGTACGGTATATGGATAATAATGTGTTTCGGTGTTTAATGTCCATAGTTATCTCGATAAATTAAGAATCCGTGTATCCGTTGTTTCACACATGATAGAGAAGGAGGGATGTGGGGGGGGGGGGTGGGTTAGTGGCATTACTAGTCAGGGAAAATATCACAGCTGTGCGTAAACAGGACAGCCCGGAAGGCTCAACTACAGAGGCCATGTGGGTGCAGCTGAGGAACGGGAAAGGTGTGGCCACATTAATAGGGTTGTATTATAGACCGCCCAACAGTCAGAGAGAATTGGAGCAGCAAATCTATAGAGAGATATCAGACCTATGTAAGAAACAGGAAGTTGTAATAGTAGGGGATTTTAACGTTCCAGTTATTGACTGGGACACCCACATTATGAAAGGGCTGGATGGCTTGGGATTTGCCAGATGTATGCAGGTAAATTTTCTAAATAAATACAGAGAATACCAACGAGAGAGAATGCAATACTTGATCTCCTATTAGGGAACCAGACATGTCAGGTGACGGAAGTATGCGTAGGTGAACATTTTAGGTCCAGTAACCGATATGTCATTAGTTTCAAGTTAATTATGGATAAGGACAGGTCTGGTCCTCGAGTTGAGGTTCTAAATTGGAGAATGGTCAATTTTGTGGAAATAAGAAAGGATCTACTGCGGCACGGTAGCGTAGAGGTTAGCGCGACGCTATTACAGCGCCAGCGATCGGGGTTCGATTCCCTTTGATGTCTGTAAGGTGTTTGTACGTGCTCCCGTGTCTTCGTGGGTTTCCTCCGGGTCCTCCGGTTTCCTCCCACATTCCAAAGACGTATGGGTAGGTTAATTTGGGTTTAAAATAGGCGGAGCGGACTCGTTGGGCCGGAAGGGCCTGTTACTACGCTGTAAATAAAATTAAAAAAAATAATGGATTGGGAAAATTTGTTTACCGGCAAGGATGTGTTTAGCAAGTGGACGGCCTTCAAAGACGAAATTCTGAGGGTGCAGTGTTTGCAGTTTCCTGCCAGGATTAAAGGTAAAGTTAACAGGCATATGAAACCTTGGTTTTCAAGGGTTATTGTCGATCTGGTTAAGTAAAAGAGAGAGGTGTATTGCAGGTATAGACAACTAGGAAAAAACTAGGTACTTGACGAGTATAGAAAATATAATAAAATACTAAAGAGGGACATCAGGAAGACAAAAAGAAGACATGAGGTTGTTCTGGCAGACAATGTAAAGGTAAACCCGAAGGGTTTCTACAAGTATATTAAGATTAAAAGGATAGTAAGGGACAAAATTGGTCACCAAGAAGATCAGAGTGGACGGCTATGTGTGAAGCCTCGGCAGATGGGGGAGATATCAAACAGTTTTGTTTTTGCATCAGTATTTACTCAGGAAACTGGCATGGTGGATATGGAAGGAAGGGAAACAAGCAGTAGTGTCAAGGAACATATAGACATTAAAGAGGAGAAGGTGCTTGCTGCCTTAGAGCGACTAAAGGTAGATAAATCCCCTGGGATTGCATGATATTTCCTTGCACCTTGAGAGAGACTAGTGTAGAAATTTCAGGGGCCCGAGAAGATATAATCAAAATATCCTTAGCCACGGGTGTGGTGTCGGAAGACTGGAGGGTAGCTCATGTTGTTCCATTGTTTATAAAAGGCTCTAAAATAAACCAGATAATTACAGGCAGGTAGCCTGACATCAGTAGTATGTAAATTATTGGAAGATGTTCTGAGAGATCGAGTATACCTGTATTTGGACAGACAAGGAGTGACTAAGGATGGTCAGCTTGGCTTTATGCGTGGTGGATCTTGTGGAGTTTTTCGAGGAGGTTACCAAGAAAGTCGATGAAGGAAAGTCTGTGGATGTTTCCTACATGGATTTTGCTAAGGCCTTTGACAAGGTCCCATAGAGGAGGTGAGTTCAGAAAGTTCAGACACTAGGTATCCATGAGAGGTTTTAAACTGGATTCGAAATTGGCTGTGTGGCGGAAGACAGAGAGTGGTAGTGGATGGTTGTTTCTCAGCCTGGAGTCCTGTGACTAGTGGTGTGCCTCAGGGATCTGTGCTGGTACCATTGTTGTTTGTTGTCTATATCAAGAGTCGAGATGATAATGTGGTAAATTGAATCAGCAAGTTTGCTGATGACACTAAGATTGGAGGCATTATGGACAGCGAGGAAGGCTTTCAAAGCTTGCAGAGGGATCTGGACCAACTGGAAAAATGGGCCAGATAATAGCAGATGGAACTTAATGCAGACAAGTGTGAGGTGTTGTATTTTAGAAGGACAAATCAAGGCAGGGCACACACTGGCACTGAGGAGTGCGGAGGAACAAAGGGATCTGGAAGTTCAGATACATAATTCCCTGAAAGTTGCATCAGAGGTAGACAAAGTTGTAAAAAAGGCTTCTGGCATCCTGGCATTCATAAATCAAAGTATTGAGTATAGAAGTTGGGATGTTATGGTGAGGTTGTATAAGACATTAGTGTGGCCAAATTTGGAGTATTGTGTGCAGTTCTGGTCACCTAACTACAGAAAAGATATCAGAAAGATTGAAAGAGTGCAGAGAAGATTTACTAGAATGTTGTCGGATCTTCAAAAGCTGCTTGACAGGGAAAGATGGAACAGCTTAGGACTTTATTCCTTGGAGCGTAGAAGAATGAGGGGAGATTTGATAGAGGTTTACAAAATTATGAGGGGTATAGGCAGAGTAATTGCGAGTAGGCTCTTACCACCTAGATTAAGTGAGATAATTACGAGAGGACATGGCTTTAGGGTTAAAGGGGAAAGATTTAGGGGAACATCAGGGGGATCTTCTTCAATCAAAGGGTGGTGGGAGTGTGGAACGTGCTGCCATCTGACGTGGTAAATGCGGGCTCACTCTTAAGTTTTAAGAATAAATTGGATAGATGGATGGGAAAGGTCTGGAGGTTTCTGGATTGGTGCGGGTCAATGGGACTAGCGGATAAAGTTTCGGCACAGACTAGAAGCGCCGAATGGTCTGTTTTCTGTGCTGTATTGTTCTGTTATTCTATGGTTCTAATCACTTTGGATATTTCCCCGAGTTCATCATTACCAGTCCAACACCGGAATTCCCTCCTATCGACAGAAAATTTATGAAATTCGTGGTAATTAGGGGACTTGTTTTGTAGATCTAAGCTTACTTCATTCGTATTCAAAGGCGCAGGAAATAGGGAGTGGCGATATGTTTTGAATTGCTCCTTGAAATCCTTCTGTTATCCGCAAAATTTATGAATCATTTTAATTGGGTATTTCACCGCGTGCAAGAGCTCCTTCCTGAATTTACTCTGGCTCACCACATAAATACACGTGTTGATGCACATGCTGAGCAGTTGTAACGTCGTCGACGTGCGTTCAACCATAAATATCAGGTTAGATGCTGCCGTATAAACATACTCAGTAATTCACGCATAAAAACTCTAACAAACATTTGTCCCCCATAACAGTAGAAAGCAACCACTGTTGGTGAAGAATACGATGATGGATCTCGTTCCGTTTTGTAACTCAAATTCCTTGGCGTTTTCTCTATCGCTGCGGTTCCGGAGCACCCGCAGCACTCTACTGACCGCTAGAATACGCCGAGTTCTCAGAGCATCGAACAGCAAAACGAGAACGAACGGGGCACAAGGGGTTAACATGAAATGAAATATTTCAACTGCACCCCATGCAAAAGAGATCAAGAAGGTCTCAGACAGTACACAATGGCTTGGAATATTGTTAATAATGTAAACATTTTCACACAAGATAAACCAAAAGGCGCTCTCAACAAAAGCCGGCACACTCACTGTTCTGTAACCACAGTCGCCGTTCTCTCTGTGCAATATTTTTTCTTCAGCTTATCACAACAAATGGCCACAAGTCGGTCAAATGTGAAGACACACACACACACACACACACACACACACACACACACACACACACACACACACACGCTCACATTCTCTCTCTCTCTCTCACACACAGACACGTACACACAGAGAGACAAAACACACAGTAACACACATAAGCACAGATACACAATCACACCAGCACAGAAATAAAGAGAGAGAGAGAGAGAGAGAGAGAGAGAGAGAGAGAGAGAGAGAGAGAGAGAGAGAGAGAGAGAGAGAGAGAGAGAGAGAGAGAGATGGAAACCACACAGACATACAACCATGCAAACACAAACAATCATTCGTTCAAGCACACTTTGAAATCGGTGATAGCACATGCAAACTCTCATTCACATATATACATACAAACCCTCTCGCACTGCCACATACACAGACGGAGACATTTAAACACACACAGACAAAACTAGCCTCACACAGACACACAGACAATCGTACGACAAACCCCCACATTTCACATGCAAAGGGATATGCACACACAAAGAAGTATGCACAGGAAATCACACATCCCCGGACAAATAGACAAACAATAAACATACAAAGCACAACCTTCTTCAGCGTCACTGTGACGACATTTCAACTCTATCCAGGCATTGACAAATAGGAAGGAGTCAGTCATGCTTTCCGCCAATCAGCTTCTTTCTTTGGTTGATGCAGCTGAACAGAAAGCAGATCATTGTAACCAACTTGCCCGACCCATATCAGTACTCCCCAACAAACTGTCCCACCAACGCCCTGAAACATCCACTGAAAAATAAGGGCAGGATCCTGAACGCGCGCTCTCTCTCTTCGGGTATTTTTCATGGCCTGGTACTTCACAGCGGAGAAAACTGCTTGCCACCTGTAACACAATGAATATTTATCGCTAAGATCTCGCTAAATACAGGATTTATCTGCTGCATTTGCTGGTGGGTTCCAGTTGGAATTGAAGATTATCAAGTCAATGGGCAAAAAAAATATTTCAATCAATGCAACAATATTGATTCCACATTGATGTCATGTTAACTGAGTGGGCTTCTGTTCGCCTGCATATGTTCTCCATTAATACACTTCATAAGTCACAATTTCGAAGAGATTTCGCACAAATGAAAATCGTTTATCACATGGAAGACAGGGCTTATCACCAATAGTCAGAATATATGGGTCGTTTACTGAGCGGTAAGTTGTGACGAATGGAGTATCTCGAGAATCTGTTCTTGGTACTCAGTTAGTTATATCCTATCCTCTTCGACCCTCTGGCAGCTGTTGCCTCGCAAGGCAGTCGATTGGTCTGACATATTCTCCTCATATGCGATACATCCGGAGCTATTTCCTACGTCTTCAGATGGCGAACACAAGATAAAATGAGTTTGGGTAGGCCATTAGTACCTTCTATATCTCCAACCCGGAAAAATCTATCCCTGCAGTATTATTTTTGCTTTCTCAGTTTAGTGTTTTCTCTGGTTGTAGATTAAATCTTAATAAGAGTGAGCTTTTCCTATTAAGTATGCAAGTCCCAATTTATATGTAATTACCATTTAGATCAGTGACTGATTATTTTACATATCTGGGTGTTAAAATTACCAAGAAGCACAAGGACTTATTCAAAGTTAACATTTTACCTTCAATTGATCACGGTAAACAATTGTTTACTAAATGATCCCCATTGTCTCTCTCATTGCGGTAAAGATGAATATTTTACCAAAATTTTTGTATTTATTTCAGGCGGTTCCAACTTTCATTTCTAAATCCTTTTTCGATTCTATTGATGCTAAAATTCTTTCATATATCTGGCCGAATAAAAACCCAAGATTAAATAAATATTTACAAAAGGATGGTGGTATGGCTTTGTCTAACTTTAGATTTGACTATTGGTCAATTAATATTAGATACTTAATTTTCTGGGCACAGGATTTCGATGTAATTCAATATCCTTGATGGGTGCATCTTGAGTATGAATCAGTGCAAGGATTTTCATTAGCTTCTATTTTAGGAGCCTCACTTCCTTTCGCACTTACTAAATTGAGTAAACAAATGATTAACCCAATAGTTAAACATACAATACGAATATGGTTTCAATTTTGTAATTTTTTTAGATTGAATGAATTCATTTTATCAAGGCCTATCCAAACTAATTTGTTCTTCCAACCATCTAGAATTGACTTAACCTTTTCTTTATGGAAAATGAAAAGAATAACATGTTTTCGTGATTTATTCATTGACACCTGTTTCATGTCCTTTGAACAGTTGTGTAATAAACACAATTTGCCTGGATTATATTTTTTTCGATATTTACAGATTTGAAACTTTCTAAAAGTCACTTTACCTTCTTTTCCGATACGATTTAAAACTGAAATTACGGGAAACATTTTAGGTTTTATTGCTTATCAGAAGGGCTTGACAGCAATAATTTATGATCTGGTTATGAAAATACGTCTAGATACACTTGATTAAATTAAGAATGAATGGCAAAGAGAACTCCAGATACTCTTACCTACAGAGACAGGGAAGAAAATTCTCCGATTGGTTAATACATCTTCAATGTGTGCGAGACACACTTTGATGCAGTTTAAGTTGGTCCACAGGACCCATATGTCGAAGGACAATTAGCCCGTTTTTGTCACCATATAAACCCTGTATGCGACAGATGTAATACGGAGGTGGCTTCCCTTTCACATATGTTTTGGTCCTGTCCTCTTTTGGAAAAATATTGGAAAGACATTTTTAATATTATTTCAACTGTATTGAATATTGATCTACAACCCCGTCCTATTACTGCAATTTTTGTGTTACCAATGATGGATTCTGGCCATGTATCCGCTTCTGTTTGTCGTATGATTGCTTTCGTTACATTAATGGCCAATAGAGCCATTCTATTTAAGTGGAAGGACCCTATACCCTCTACTACATTTCAATGTTTTTCTCAAACTATAACATGCTTAAACTTAGAAAAAATAATAGGAGTGGTACTGTTGATCCTTCGCTTAAATTTGAGCAAGTTTGGATTCCATTTATTCAATATTTCCATACGATATAAGCAGACCTTTATCGAACCCTCTTCAATAACCTTTGAATATAGAGGAGCGGAGCTGACGACATAAGAATATGTTTTTTTAATCGAAGAAATATCAGTCCATCTTTTTTTTCTTTGAAATTTTTGGTTTGCTTTTGTTTAGTAGTATTGAAGCGAGGTGCTGTACACTGAGCGAAGAATAAAAGCACACAGTCGGAGGGTTGAACTGGAGACTGATTCATTTCAACTTCCCGCGCTAGCTTTTTAAACCCGTTAACATCCAGCGCTCTCTGGGCGGAAGCGACGTCCGCGGTGCGTCACCGAACTCTTCCCACAAGCGGGCTTTCTCCTCTCGCCGTTGGAGAAGAAGGCCCGGCGCCATTTTGCAGCCGGCCTTCCTGCTGACGCGGGCTCCAAATTCGGAGCCGGTTCGCTTGTCTTGAAGGTGGGTCGCCAGGTAACTCCCCCCACCCCAGAACCGGCGATACACTCCCCCAAATTCTACTTCCTGGGGCAGTCGCTGTTTGGGCCGTCTGCCCCTGCGCCGTGGAGCCTGAGCCTCGACAGTCTGCGACAAGTCCACGTGGGCCGGTTTGAGCGGTTCCACCGTGAAAATTTCCTCTTTCCCCCTAAAGTCCAGAATGCACGTCGACCCGCTGTTCCTCAGCACTTTTAACGGCCCCTCGCACGGACGCCGTAGCGGTGTCCGGTGTGCTTCCCTTTGAACAAAGTCAAACTTACAGTCCTGCAGGTCTCTGGGTACGCAGGTAGTGTTCGTTCGTGTCGTGAAGTCGGAAAGGGGGCCAGTTTGCCGAGCCTCTCGTGTAGTCTGTCTAGGACTGCCGGCTGGTTCTTCCTTTCGCACCCTTTGGGCTGGTATGAACTCTGCTGGGACGCCCAGGGGTGTGCCGTACGCCAGCTCGGCCTACAAGGCATTGCAGGTCCTCTTTGGGTGCTGTGTGGATCCCCAGCAGGACCCAGGGGAGCTCGTCCACCGAGTTAGGCCCTTTCAGGCGGGCCATGAGAGCCGACTTTAAGTGGCTGTGGAAACGTTCCACCAGCTTATTCGACTGTGGGTGGTAGGCGGCTGTGTGGTGTAAACATGCTCCCAAGAGGCTGGCCACAGTCGACCACAGGCTGGAGGTGAACTGGGCGCCTCTGTCGGAGGTAATGTGGGCCGGTTCCCCGAAACTTGCTACCCAGGTCGCGATCCGCTCTTGGGAGCACGAATCGGCGGTGGTGTCAGTGAGTGGGGCCGCCTCTGGCCATATCGTGTACCGGTCCACCATAGTGAGGAGGTACCGCGCTCCTCTCGACACAGACATGGGCCCAACGATATCCACATGAATGTGGTCGAACCTCCGGTGGGTGTGTTCAAACCGCAGCGGCGGGGCCTTGGTGTGCCGCTGCACCTTGGCTGTTTGACACTGCACGCACGTTTTGGCCCACTCGCTGACCTGTTTTCGAAGTCTGTGCCACACGAACCTGCTGGAGACCATCCGGACTGTTGTCTTAATGGATGGGTGCGCCATACCGTGGATGGAGTGGAAAACTGGCCGCCGCCAGGCTGCCGGGACGATGGGGCGAGGTTGGCCTGTAGCTATGTCGCAAAGGAGTGTCCTCCAACCTGGTCCTACTAGGAACTGCTGCAGCTGCAAACCCGAGACTGCGGTCCTGCAGCTTGGCAACTCGTCGTCCGCCTGCTGCACCTCCGCTAGAGCTGCGTAGTCCACACCTTGGGACAAGGCCTGGAGAGCTGGTCCGGAGAGTGCGTCGGCCATGACATTGTACTTCCCCGAGACATGCTGGATGTCCATCGTGTACCGGAGATATAGGACAGATGTCGCTGCTGACGGACGGACATTTTCGTGAACGCGAAGGTCAATGGTTTGTGGTCCGTGAATGCGGTTAACGGCCTGCCCTCTAAAAAGTACCTGAAATGCCGGATAGCCATGTATAGTGCCAGCAGCTGCCGGTCGAAAACACTGTATTTGAGTTCAGGCTGCCGCAGGTGCTTGTTGGAGAACGCCAGGGGTTGCTAGCTCCCCCAGATCAGTTGTTCCAGCATCCCACAGGCTGCCATGTTGGACGCGTCCACTGTGAGGGCGGTTGGAACGTCCGTTCCAGGGTGCACCAGCATGGCGGAGTCTCCCAAGGCTTCCTTGGCCTTAACGAAAGCGGCCGAGGCCTCTTCGTCCCAGGTAATGTCCTTGCCTTTACTCGACATCAGGGTGAACAAAGGGTGCCTGACTCTGGCTGCTGAGGGGAGGAAACGGCTATAGAAATTGACCATACCAACAAACTCCTACAAGCCTTTGACAGTGTTGGGCCGGGCGAAGTGGCGGATCGCGTCTACCTTGGCCGGCACAAGTGTTGCCCTGTCTTTGGTAATCCTGTGGCCCAGGAAGTCAATAGCGTCGAGTCCTAACTGGCATTTGGCCATGTTGATAGTGAGGCCAAAATCACTCAGGCGGGAGTAGAGCTGGCGTGGGTGGGATAGGTGTTCCTGACGATCACGGCTGGCTATGAGGTTGACGTACAAATAGATGAACACGGTCCAGGTCGCCTCCCACCGCATCCATTAGCCGCTGGAACGTCTGTGCGGCATTCTTCAGGCCGAAAGGCATTCGGAGAAACTCGAACAGGCCGAATCGGGTGATGAGCGTTGTCTTGGGGATATCTTCGGGGTGTACCGGGATTTGATGGTGTCCCCGGACGAGTTCCACCTTGGAAAAGATGCCTGCTCCGTGCAGGTTTGCTGCAAAGTCCTGTATGTGCGGCACGGGGTAGTGGTCTGGGGTATTAGCCTCGTTCAGCCTACGGTAGTTGCCGCACGGTCTCCAGACCCGGCTGCTTTGGGCACCATGTGAAGGGGTAAAGCCCATGGGCTGTCTGATCGACGTACGATCCCCAATTCGTCCATCCGCTTGAACTCGTCCTTCGCCAGGAGGAGCTTGTCTGGGGGCAGCCGTCGAGCGCGGGCGTGGAGGGGTGGTCCCTTGGTCGGGATGTGGTGCTGTACCCCGTGTCTGGGTATGGCTGCCGTGAACTGCGGTGCCAGAACCGATGGGAAGTCCACCAGGATTCTGGTGAATTCGTTGTCCGACAGCGTGACGGAGTCCAGGTGTGGGGCCGGCAACTTGGCTTCGCCCAAGGAGAATGTCTGGAACGTTTTGGCATGCATCAGTCTTTTCCCGCGTAAGTCAACCAGTAGGCTGTGGGCCCGCAAAAAGTCCGCCCCCAGGAGTGGCTAGACCACGGCAGCCAGTGTGGAATCCCACGTGAAGCGGTTGGCGCCAAACTGCAGCTGCACTGTGTGGGTGCCGTCGGTCGAGTCGTGCTGCCGTTTGCGGCCCTGAGGGTGGGACCTGGCTCCCTGTTGCGGGTGTTGTGCCCCGTCGGGGGTAAGACGCTAATCTCCGCTCCGGTGTCGACCAAAAGGCGGCGTCGCTATTGCTTGCCCAGGCGAACAAGAGGCTGTCTTGGTGGCCATCCGCCGTAGCCATCAGCGGCGGCTGGCCTCGGCGTTTCCCGAGAACACACAGGGCGGGAGCCACAGGCGGGCTTCCTTGCCCCACCGTTGGTGGTAGAAACACCACTGCCCGTTGGCTCCTTCACTCCTGACTCTAGGTTGTGCGCGCTCCGTTGCTGGGCCTGGTCTGGCCTGAAGTTGGGGCCTTGGCTTGGTGATCTGTGCGACGGACGCCTCGCATTCCTTCTTGGCCTTCCACAGCACGTCTGCCCAGGCCGCCCCCTTCCGGGGGTCACTGAAGTCTGCGTCGGCGAGTAGCAGGTAGTTGCTCTCGGAAAACCTGCTCGAACATGAGGCAGGGCTTGTGTTCGTCAGCAAGGACCAGCATTTCGCTCATTAGAGCTGACGGTGACCCATCTCTCAAACCGTCCAGGTGCAGTAGGCGGGCACCCCTCTCCCGCCGTGAGAGGACGAAGGTCCTTGTAAGCAGAGCTTTAAATGCTGCATATTTTCCCTCCTCCGGGGGCGATTGAATGAAGTCGTCGACCTGGGCTGCTGTCTCCTGATCGAGGGTCCTCACCACGTAATAGCAACGCGAGGAGTCGGAAGATATCTGCCGGATCTGGAACTGGGCCTCTGCTTGGTCAAACTGCAGTCGTGGTCGCAGTATCCCGAAAGTTGGCAGTTCAAGTGAAACTGCGTGAACAGCTGAAGGGTCGATTATCTTCGGTCCAAATCCAGTTTGGACCTTCGGGGTCACCAATGTAGCGAAGAATAAAAGCACTGTCGGAGGGTTGAACGGGAGACTGATTTATTTCAACTTCCCGCGCTAGCTTTTTAAACCCGTTAACGTCCCGCCCTCTCTGGGCGGAAGTGACGCCCGCCGTGCGTCACCGAACTCTTCCCGCGCGCGGGCTTTCTCCCCTCGCTGTTGGAGAAGAAGGCCCGGCGCCATTTTGCTGCCGACCTTCCTGCCGACGCGCCATCCGATTTCGGAGCCGGTTTGCTTGTCTTGAAGGTGGTTCGCCACAACTACACAGAATTGTTGCATTTAAAGTAAATAGTTGTCAAGTGAATAATAACCTAGTTTATCAACATATCTGAAAGCAGAATTATCGGAACATGGAAGACAAGCGAGGCCCGAACCCTGGGGTTGCATGCGCCAAGGATACGCGGTCGTTCTGAGCCATTGGGATGTGGAAATAGGAACGTTTAGATTGTGTACTTGCAGAACAATGCCCCCGCTCACGGCTCAGTAATATGCGAGGGCATCATGTCTCTTCTGAACAGACATCATTTTGTTTGTGCTGACTCCTCCGTCCAATAACGGATCAATAGTTGTGAAGGGAATGATTCAAGGCCAGGGTTACGAGCCTGGAACCACAGATCACAGGATCATGCATTCTTCCTATTTCGCTCAGTCAATGGCCATGACAGCAGTGGCTTGGGAGACTAATCCCACAGAATATCCCTGATTTCTCAATGGGGCGATAACACAGCGGTGTCAAAAGAGGAGATGGTAGAACCCCAGGAAATATGTCTGCGACACTCCTTAGACCAGTAAGAGGCATGAGGCAAGTTATGGTAACTTCATCCCGTGGACAACGGGATGATACCAGTTACTCTCCTGACACTGTTGCTCAGCTTCTGTGAATTATTCGCGCCGACTAATGTCCAATCGCAGGTGCAACAAGGAGGGAAAGTTGATTCGTGCCCGAAAATGGAAGGTGAAGCAGCGCCAACCTCACGGGTGATTTGGCTGCAGAGTCGCCCTGGCGCGGTCCAGAGTAGGGATCGGCCCAAAGCATCCACATCCTTCTGACAGAGGGAGCCTAACCTCAGGATTACAAAGTGATCCCTGTTGTTGGAAGAGAAGCGGACCACAGACAATCTGGGATTTCCAAACTTCTTGTTTCCAGATTTCCGGTTGTGTTGACAAGATTGTCACTGTTGGTGCCCAACGCACGGATCTACGGGCGAACCGTGGACGAACTTTCACCATATTTACGTGACCGCCTAACCTAACTATGTCTCTTTTTCTTCACTCCTCTAACTTTGTCTGCACTGCTTGCTCCGCACGTTACTTCCGGCACACCAGGGCAGGCAAAGTGTTAAAGAAGGAAACCAAAACCACACCGCATGCGAGATGGACGGTGGGGAAAGTGTGGACCCGAAGATACAGAGCGGCCGAGAGGGAAGACGAGGAGTTGGACGCAAGGATCGAATGCGGTGGGGATTACAGCGGAGAATCAACAGAGAGTAGAATGGGCAAATACACATGCTGAGGAAAGGGAGCGGGCAAGACCAGAGCAGGAGAGAGTGAAGACAAACCTTAAATAACAGAGAATACACCAGAGGTATCAACAGATCAGACGGGATCGGCAGAATGAGAAACAACTTTAACGCTTCAGTTGAAGACCGAACATAGCAACTGGGAAGAAGAGAAATCATGTCAGTATGACGGTGCGCGGAGAGTGAGGGAGCGTGTATAGGACAAAGGGAATGTCTCTGACAGGGAAGAATGCGTCGGTATCCGCTGGAAGCGACTCTTTCAGACTTCTCTGTTGAAAATATGCTTTCCGCTTGTTGTCGTTTGGGAAGTACAGGGGAGAGAGAATGAAGGTTGATTCAGTTACCTCTTGTTACACATTTTATTGCTGTCATTTCAGGAAATTATTAATCCGGTTCAGCGGGTACTTCACCCCGTTCTTCAGCTCCTCTCGGAATTTGCTCTGAGTGACGGCGTAAATAAACGTGTTGGTGCAGGAACTGAGAAGCTGCAACATCGATGCTGCGTGTCGTGTGATATAAAGGGGATCGGTGCCTGAATAATAATAATTCTTTGTAATTCGTCGACAGATAGAAAACGTCACCTTTGTTACCCACAATAATATAAAACTGCCGGTTATACTGAAGAGTAAAACGATGGATTTCCTTCGGTTCTCTATCTCCGGGTCCTTGGCATTCTCTCCGTTGCTGCTGCCTCGGAGCCCCCTGCGGACTCTACTGGCCGCTAAAATCCGTCTGACCGTCAGAACATTGAGCAGCAAAATCAGAAAGAACGGGACACAAGGGGTTAAAATGCGGTGAAACATCTCAAATGCAGTCCAGGCTGGGAATGTATAGAAGCTCGGCTTATTGAAACAATCCCAGGGAACATCATCAATTATTTCTCTTGCCTCTTGAGTAAAGTACCACGGAACACTCTCCAAACATCCCAGCACACTCACTGTCCCTACAACCACAGCCGCTGTTCTCTCGGTGAAATATTTTAATTTCAGTTTCTCACAACAAATGGCCACAAATCGATCAAAGGTGAAAGCGACAGTCAGCCAGACAGAGACCGCAGTGCTTGCAAAAACCAACCATAGATCGAGACTGCACACGGGAGTGATGCGGAGGAATGATCGCGGAAAATAAATCCGTGGAATCCACCTCAGCAGGGGGCCCGTGATGACGACCAGGAGATCGGCCGCTGCCATTCCCACCAGATAGCGAGTGATGCATTTAGAGAGACCGCACTTTCCCCGGGACAGGATCACAATCGCCACCAAGTTCACTGGAAAAGTGAGAAAAGGAAGCAGAGGAATTAATGTTCAGACACGAAACCAACAGATTGACGGGTTCAGATGCTATTTCCGCTTTTATTGCTACATCGAGCTGTTGGAATTGGTTCCTGGAACATGAAAAGGGCCGTGGGATTGTCGATATGGATCGAACCGGTGAATACGGAGCTAAGTGAAGTGGATCAGATCTGGGCAAGGAATTCACACTAAAGACTGGAAAGGTCAAGGCCAGCGGAGCACCAGCCGGATTACTGACTCCACAGAGGGAAGACGGGACGGTCCATCTTTTCCAGTGCCGGTCGCACCTCACGTTGAATGAAATGACTAAATCCGATCGCTCGATGGCGAAACACCAACTTTCAGCCGATCCCAGACAGCGACAGAATGAGAAAGGATGCCTGATTCATACAAAAACAATGCAGGGTGAGACAACCTCACTGCCAGACATTCCGATCCGCATTGAAGCTACCACAATCAGGAAGGTGAGAGGATTTCAAGAGCCAGCAATTCAGTTCGTTAATCAAGACCTGCAGCGGTGCCAGATGCAGTGATAATGGAGACATGCCTCAAATCAGTGTCAGCATTAAACGCATTTGAGAAATTTAACAGAAATTGAAAAGAGATTTCAATCATTGTTCGATCTCTCCACATTAAAGTACCGAAAGGATTTCACTTATTCCTCCGTCAACTATCCCATTTTCAATGTACAATGTTCCGAATGCATATTTATGAAAAATATATCGAGCCTACACATGAAACACTTCAATGCCTTTTATGTGTAAACAACCGCCGGTGGACCGATTCCAGCTCCTGTCCCAGACACCTGCTCCCTGAATAGTTATAAGGAATGATTAAATATCAATACGCGAGCAGAATCAGTGCGAAAACACTGCAGCAATTACAAGACCAAAGGCACATGGACCCCCGTCATTCCATTATTGAAATGGTCCGACTGGACAGGTGGCATGGAAAGAATTAGTAATAGGAACAGTTGAAAACATTGGAATTAAACATAAATATCCAGTAATGATAGCTGAGACAGTCGCTTACCGGGAATTCCAACGGCTGAAAGAACAGGATAGTAGATGTCTCGTATCCGCCAGATTACTGGATATCCCATTTCAGTGAGAAACTGTGACTTCTGTTGCTCGGGAATCCACAGCTCTGGCAGACACTCTGAGCTGATGTACTCTAATGGGCTCTAATTTTATACAGAGGATCAGTCACTAGTGACGGATATACCCCTGACGTTTGCTCTTAGTTACAGTTACTTGAACAAACACATTACATCAACACTATTGCTTCTGGTGTAAATATTGTAATGAATCCACCTATATACATCAAAGTCCTCTGCATTATCGTATCAAGAGCTATTTCGGGAATGAAACCGAAAGATGTGGTCATACGAATGTGATCAAACAACAATCAGCGTCTTCATTTTCAGTTTTCATGGAGGTATTGCGACAAGTGTCTCCTCTAATGATCGATCCGTAAAGGTCACCATTTTTTCTGCCGATGTGCGCTTTATTGAGCGATATCAGTGCAACCGCTCACTCTGACGGCAGTTTTCCAGTTTGGATTGTGAACCACTTCCTCAGTTCTTCAGCTCCCTCCTGGCCACTGAATCCTGGCAACAGATGCAAAACAGTGCTGTCCGTGACCCGCTTCCTTGCCGTCCCGACCACCATCACTTCGGTTTTCTGATACTTTGATTTGCTTTCAATCTCCCTGAAGATGTATGCTCATACCCGGAAAGACACAGGCACACGTAAAGACTAAACACACACATCGTTGGTGAGATAAACTGAGAAATGGCAGATAGATTTTAATCCTGATAAATGTGAGATGATGTATTTTGGGAGTACTACTGTGGCTAACACATGAACCGTGAATGGTAAGGTCCCAGGTTATGTGAAAAAGGACTGACCCACCTTGATATGCAAGTCCAAAGATCCTTGAAGATGGCAGAGGAGGTAAATAACGTGGCTAAGAAGTCAAAAAGGATAACGACCTTCATTATTTGGGGCATTGTACACGAGAGCAGGGAGGTTATGCTCCAAATTTATCAACATCAGCCAGACCTCAGCTGGAAGTCACTGCACTGTGGGAAGGATGTGATGGAACTCGTGTGGGTGCCAAGGTTATTCAGCGGGACTTTGCCTGAGATGGAGCTTTTAAGTCAGAAGGTGAGATTGTGGAGGGTGCATCTGCTTTCGCTGGAGTGTAGGAGGTATTAAACGGGCATGATATAAACAGAAAAAAATTCTGTGTGTCACGAACCAGCAACAAAAGAAACACACTAAGCATGATTCAGCGTTAAAAACTATTTTATTAATCACTACTTATGATAATATGTAAAATAAAAGTAAAAATGTTAGTATGTTAGAATTCAAAAATGTTAAACCTTGAACGTTAACCCCAAAACTAAACTCTTCGTGTGTGTGTGTGACAAAGTCCAAAACTCCCAGTTCCTGAATGGTTCTTAAAGTTCAGTTCCGCAAGCCATAAGGTGAAACATGAGCAAGGGCTTCTTCAACAACCATCGTTGTCTGAAGATAAGATGTAGATGTAGAAAAACATAGAGAGAGTACATACGAAATCCAAATGTTCCATGATGGAACCCAAACGACACTTCAGTGTTTACTCGGTAGTGACTTCCTCACCCCGAAAAGCATCCGAACCGTGGTCGTCCACATACAAATACCTGTTTCCTTCTACAGGTCAGCAACAAAGTGAACTCCACCGGATTACTTCCAACTTCCATACATGGATTTCAGTGGCAAACACAGTTATTGTTTCTCATCCATCGATAGAGAAAACAAGCAGGCTGGTGTATCTCTCCCTTCTCTCTCTCTCTCTCTCTCCTTCTTCTTCTGCCTTCTTCAACCACGTCATTACGTCCTTTTACTTCTATTGACGTAAGCACGCCCCACACACACATACACACACACTCTCTATCTTAAAGGGACTTTCACTGAGTCCGAAACACCTCCCACCGAAAAAAATTTTTTCCCAAGAAAAATTTAACCGCGCATACAGTTAGTAATGTTAATAACTATCATGCTACACAACTGCAGACCATCAGATCAGTACAGATACATGTTTCCCATTTAACATCGGGCAAGACAATCAGCAATCACATTATCATTGCCTTTAATGTGAGTTATCATGAGATCAAACTCTTGCAAAATTAAACTCCAGTTTAACAGTATTCTGTTCTTGTTTTTGACTCGGCTCAGAAACACCAATGGGTTATGATCTGTATACACAGTCAATGGTTTCTGAGCGGTGCAAACATATACACTGAAATATTGCAAGGCTAAAACAAGCGGCAGTAATTCTTTCTCTATGGTGGAATAATTCTTTTGATGCTCATTAAATTTCTTTGAAAAGTAAGCTACAGGATGGTCAATATCATCAAGGTCACCCTTCTGCAACAACACAGCTCCTGCAGCTTCATCACTGGCATCTACTGCTAATGAAAATGGCTTTTCAAAGTCAGGTGTTTTGAGCACAGGATGGTAGCATAAAATGGATTTCAGCTTCTCAAATGCTTCTTGTCTGTCCAAACAAACTTTACTCCCTTCTTCAGAAGATTAGTTAGGGGAAGAGCAATATCAGCAAAATTTTTACAAAATTTTCGATAATATCCAACCATTCCCAAAAATCTTCTAACAGTCCTCGTACCTGTGGGAATAGGGAACTCAGATATTGCTTGAACTTTTGCCTGAACAGGAGCTTGCTTGCCTTGACCTACAACATAACCAAGATACGTCACAGTGGCATGGCCAAATTCACTTTTAGCCAAGTTAACTGTAAGGTTAGCCTTGGAAAGTCTTTCAAACAACCTTTATAACGCAGAGATGTGATCTTCCCAAGTATCATTCCCAGTCACTAAGTCGTCAATGTAGGCATCTTTATGTTTTAACCCATGAATCACTGAATTAATCATTCTTTGAAATGTTGCCGGAGCATTTTTCATTCCAAATGGCAAAACATTGTATTCATACAATCCAGAAGGGGTTACGAAGGCTGAAATCTCCCTTCCTCTATCTGTTAATGGAACACACCAGTACCCTTTTAATAGGTCAATCTTTGTAAGAAATTTTGCCTTTCCCACTCTGTCTATGCAATCATCCACCCTAGGAATAGGGTAAGCATCTGACTTTGTTACAGCATTCACTTTCCTGTAATCTGTGCAAAATCTAACAGTTCCATCAGGTTTAGGTACAATAACACAGGGCGAACTCCAATTTGAAGTAGAATGTCTAATAATATCATTTTCCAACATGTATTTGATCTCCTGATCAACAAGTTTACTTTTTTCCACATTCATTCGATATGGGTGTTGTTTGATTGGTTTTGCATCCCCAACATGAACATCATGGGTAATTATCGATGTTCTGTTTGGAACATCTGGGAACAGATTTTTAAATTTTAAAATTAATTTTCTCATCTGTTGTTTTTGTGAAACTTGTAAATGGTCCAACTTCGTTTCAACGTTCTCCAGGATATTTTGGTTTTTTTTAGTTTCGATGGAACAATATTTGGTCTAAATTGGCCTTCCTCAACATCAACATCAGGCATTCTAGAAACAACCTTTACATCATCCACCAAGGCCACAACTGAATCCCTCTCATAAAAAGGTTTTAGCATGTTTACATGACAGAGTTGTGTTTTCTTGCGTCTATCTGGTGTTTTGATTACATATGTTAAATCAGTCACTCGAGATTCAATAACATAGGGTCCAGAAAAACGAGATTGCAAGGGATTATTTTGGCTAGGGAAAACTACCAACACCTTTTGCCCCACTGCAAATGTCCGAGGCCGAGCACGTCTATCAAAATATGTTTTCATTCTTATCTGGTTAGTTTTCAAATTCTCTATCGCTAGCTGGCAGACTCTCTCCAACCGAGTTTTAAATTTTTGGACATAGTCCAACAGACTCAAGTGCACTTCCTCATTAACCCATTGCTCTCTCAACAACTCCAAAGGTCCTCTCACCCTATGTCCAAATACAAGCTCAAACGGACTAAATCCTATTGACTCCTGGATTGATTCTCCAACGGCAAACAAAAGTAAATGAATACCTTCGTCCCAATCCTTTGTGTTTTCAAAGCAATAAGTCTTCAGCATATTTTTGAGAATAGAATGAAATCTCTCCAGAGCTCCTTGAGATTCTGGGTGATATGGAGATGATACAATCTGCTTTGCTCCCAGCTCATAGACTATTTGTTGAAAATTTTTTGACATAAAATTACTACCTTGATCAGATTGGATTTCTTTTGGCAAACCAAACAAGGTAAAAAAATTTAAAAGAGCCTTTGACACCGTCTTGGCCTTAATATTTCTAAGTGGTATTGCCTCTGGAAATCTAGAAGTGGCACACATGATGGTTAACAAATACTGATTTCCATTCTTAGACTTTGGTAATGGGTCAACACAGTCCACAATCACCTTCGAAAAGGGTTCACCAAAAACAGGAATTGGTTTCAAAGGAGCCACAGGGGTTTTTTGATTTGGTTTACCTACCATCTGACATGTGTGGCAGGTTCGACAAAACATCACCACATCGTTTCTCAAACCAGGCCAATAGAATTGTTTCAAGATCTTCCCTACAGTTTTATTCACCCCAAAATGACCACCCAAAGGCATACTATGGGCCAGGTTTAAAATCTCATCCCTATAAACTTTTGGAACAACAACCTGATGAATAACTTCCCATTCCTCAGTAACAGGAACATGAGAAGGTCTCCACTTCCTCATTAACACTCCATTTTTGACATAGTATCCAATTGGCACTTTTTCAATCTCCTCACATGAGAGTGCTTTTTCTTTCAATTCTGTCAACTCAGGGTCCTTTGTCTGTTCCACCATAAAATCCTTCCTCGACAAAGACAAATCTTTAAATTCAGGCTCACTATAAGGATGTTGATCCTCCAGTCAAGACAGAAAAGTCTCAGATAAGGCATCATAATTTTCTTCCTGTTTAGGACTGTCACAAGAAACCACATCAGACTGCATCGGACTGTCTGTCTTGGCTAATTCTTTAGCTCTAGATCGAGTCACCGCACATGATGGGAAAACATCTGGATCATTCTCAGACTCATCAATCCTTGGTTTGGTTGTTAACCGTACCACAGGAACAATTTCTCCATCTGCAAGGTCATTTCCCAATAACAAAGAAACTCCTTCCACTGGCAACCTAGGTCTTATCCCTATCTCGACTGGTCCTTCTACGAACTTTGACTTTAAAATCACCCTGTGTAAAGGGACAGACATGGTGTCATCTGTAACGCCTCCTATTAGATTTACCTCACCAGTGTCACTTTCTTCACCAAAATTTAAAACACTGTCCAGCAAGAGAGATTGACTAGCCCCAGTATCTCTAAGAATTTTCACTGGCACCTGGGGTGACTCATCATTCAGTGAAACAAAACCCTCTGATACATAAGAACGGAATTCCTTTCTCACCTCCTCCAACTTTTCCGCTTTTCCCTCTTGCAAGGACTGATCTTTAACAGCATCTCCTAAACCTTTTTGATTTTTAATTGCCTGAAAGCAAGCATTAGGCACAGCTTCCTTCCTTTTCTTCAAAAGGGCACAATTAGATATCACATGGCCAGGTTTCTTACAGTAATAACAAGTACGCTCAACAGGTTTCTCCAGCCCTGGCTTCTTTTCATCCTTCCCTTTTTGATAACCTCCCAATTTGATCTCCGGTTTACCTGGATTGTCTTTGTAACTCTTTTGAAAGGTTTTAGGTTGTCCGCATTTTGATTTATGGGTTAAAGCATAATCATCTGCCAACCTAGCAGTTTCTTGTAAAGTTTCCACAGCCTTTTCATTTAAATATGTTGTTAACTCAGCTGGAACACATCTTTTACAGTCCTCCACTAATATCAATTCTTTCAATTTATCAAAATCCCCATCTACATTTTTAGCCATGTACCATCGTTCAAAACATATTCTCTTTCCATTGGCAAATTCCATATAAGTCTGATCTGCAGATTTCCTCAAGTATCTGAATTTTTGTCTATAAGCTTCAGGTACCAATTCATAGGCCTTCAATATAGCTTGTTTTACCTTGGTATAATCAGCTGCATCCTCAGCAGACAAAGCAGAATAAGCTTTTTGAGCTTTACCTTTAAACACACTCGGTACCATAAGAGCCCATACTTTCCTTGGGCAGTTTGAACTCACAGAAACCTTTTCAAAATGTTGGAAATACTGATCAACCTGATCTTCCTCAAAATGAGGGACTAATCGAACCTCCCTGCTGGCTGAAAAACCATCATCAGAATCAGATTCCGAACTCTTACGCTTCATTTGTAACTCATGCTGCCTCTGTTTTTCCTTCTCCTCACTATCCAGCTCCATCCTCTTCAATTCCATCTGCTTCATGGCTAGATCAGCCTCTATCTTCATCTGAGTTACCTTCTGTTCGGCCTCTAATTTCTCTCGTTCGGCCTCTATCTTTAACTGGGTCTGTTCTCGTTCAGCCTCTAATCTCTTCAGCTCTCGTTCACCTTCTAATTTATTTTGCTCTCGTTTAGCCTCTATCTTTGCCAGCTGCACCTTTGCCTCAGAAATTGCTATTTCACTGCCAGGAAACTGTTTTAACACTTCCTTCTCAAACACCTTCTTTTCCACATAATGGCCAGCTATCAGTCTCTGAATATCTGCCTTTCTCATAGACTGCTTTACTTCTGTAAGGTTTAGCCTTGTAGCAATCTTTATCAGATCATCCTTTTTCGCCACCTCCAATCCCTTTTGGGTTGGTGACTCCAAAAATGCCTTAATATCCATTGCTGCTGGTTTCCACACACACAAGCAAATTAAAAAGAATTTATCAGACCTCTCTCAAAAATCTTTGGATTGAATCCCGAACAAATCTCGTCAATCTGGGGAACGATCCCAGACGACACTCGTTAATCTTTGGATTGGATCCCGGACGAATCTCGTTAACCTTGGGAACTATCCCGGACGAGCCCCCAATTTTGTCACGAACCAACAACAAAAGAAACACACTGAGCATGATTTAGTGTTAAAAACTATTTTATTAATCACTACTTATGATAATACGTAAAATAAAAGTAAAAATGTTAGTATGTTAGAATTCAAAAATGTTAAACCTCGAACGTTAACCCCAAAACTAAACTCTTCGTGTGTGTGTGGGTGGCAAAGTCCAAATCTCCCAGTTCCGGAATGGTTCTTAAAGTTCAGTTCCGCAAACCATAAGGTGAAACATGAGCAAGGGCTTCTTGAACAACCACTGTTGTCTGAAGATAAGACGTAGACGTAGAGAAATATAGAGAGAGTAAATACGAAATCCAAATGTTCCACGATGGAACCCCAAACGACACTTCAGTGCTTACTCGGTAGTGACTTCCTCACCCCGAAAAGCATCCGAATCGTGGTCGTCCACACAAATACCTGTTTCCTTCTACAGGTCAGCAACAAAGTGAACTCCACCGGATTACTTCCAACTTCCATACATGGGTTTCAGTGGCAAACACAGTTATTGTTTCTCATCCATCGATAGAGAAAACAAGCAGGCTGGTGTCTCTCTCCCTTCTCTCTCTCTCTCCTTCTTCTTCTGACCTTCAACAACATCATTATGTCCTTTATCTTCTATTGACGTAAGGACGCCCCACACACACATACACACACACTCTCTATCTTAAAGGGACTTTCACTGAGTCCGTAACACAGCTAACAGTTCTCATAACCCTCTGACTTGGCAATGGTTAATATGTCAAGAATGTAGCAAACAACATGCTACTGTGATGTTCTGTGAAATTATGTGCATTACATTCAACAGGAACTTCATCATAACTATGAAGAGAGATGTTATCATTGATGTCGGGAACACCTTTTGCTCGGTGTTGTGATTCGTATCAAATAACATAACAGAGAAATTGCACCTATGTATCCTGTCGTCAGCGCTTCGCAACAGCTGAATGGAAGTGACAGCACTGCATTGTTTCTCTTGAGAAATGTTTGTTTCTTGAATTAATTGAGCAGATTGTACCTTCAAACTGCAATCGTGGCCACGTGGTAGCAATAGCTATTGAAAATTCTTACATTTGCTGCTGGCACGTGCTGCAGAAGTGAGGTGAGAATAATTTGCTTTCTCATGTTAACTGGATCGGAACAATATTTCAGTAAACCACTGCATTGCAACATGAAGCGGTTGCTGGTAGTCCCCACATGGGACTGTTCAGTAATAGGCATACAATTGCTTCACTCCCGCAGAAAGGGACATTCAGTAGCCCAGGGGATACTTTGTCTCTTGGAGGTCATTTCTCCAAATCCAGAGATCTTACCATCTCTGACTGGTTCTAGCAAACGGGTGAAAGAAAATATAACATCAAAGCGGCAGGTGACTGGCTGTTGGCGAGGGAAATATTGGAAATGATTTGAAATATTGGACATGAAATTGGAGAAAATCAGTTTGTCATCCCTCAGGGGTTCGGGACAACGTCAGTTTCGGATATTACACTCCGAGCTCACTCAAAGCTCGGCACATGCTTTACTGGGAATTTACCTTCACTGTCCAAAATTGATGGACACCAGAATGGAAATGCCCGAATTGAACCCGGAACCAGGTACATGCAAATCCTGCGCCCTCCCACTGAGCTAATCTCCAACAAAATTGAGCAATTTAATAAATAATTTACCCCGTGTTTCTTTCCCGCTGATCTCAAACCATAAACATTGAAACATAGAACATGTGAGCTGGATGGCGTAGGTTATTCGGCCCTCCGAGCCCGCTCCGCTATTCAATACTATCATGATTGATAATCCATTTTCCCAATCTCTTTCCATAACTTCGATGCTTTTTGTGCTCAAAAATCTATCTGTCCAGTTCTTAATACACTGAAGGAGTTGGGGAGAGACTGCAGGCTGTCGAGGTGGGGACCGTGATATCCCTCGCCATACAGACAATTGAATTCTATTTTGTAAGTGGAGGGCAAGACCTAGTTTTATATCGTAGACTGTCTGTATCAGTTCAAAATACCGAAGCAACCGAGAATGAAGCGAATACTTCCATAAATCGGCACGCTATAGACACAAATGAAAACAGATAACGGAAATTAATGGAAATAATCAGATGCGGTGAGCGAATTAGAAAAAAATATTTCTGTTTGTTGCCCCCTTATCAAATTGTTTCAGTCTCAAACTGAATGACTCAAACCTCCAAAACAAATGCAAGGGAAGCATCAGACCCGGCAGGTCTGGGAGCCCAGCAACAACTTCGGGCTAATTTGAAGGATACATAACTTAACCTTGAAGGGAAAATCAACCATCCGGGCTCGCGGTCTATCATAGGGAGATCTCCTGGTCTCTGTGGGTACTGTGGTCTCGGTATCAGCCGCACAACATTCCTTGCGTGTATCGATTAAGGAGGAAACATGAGTGTCATTGGTACGTTGTAAGAGGATCTACCTGTTCGATGAACTGCAAAAAGTACTGACATTCCCTGTGCAGTCCCGGACAAGTCATTGAAATGGCTTAGGGATGAGTGTGGAAGAGAGACAGGAAGATGTGGCCTGGGAATGTAGAACAAACTGGCGTGACGATTTATGTTGCAGAAGAACCCGTTAAGGGAGAAGAACGATTGTCGTCAACACAGAAGTTACATCAAAATATTTGTGGAAACTGAAATAATCCCTGCCTTTCCAAATGCGGATTTACAATCTTCGACATAATTTTTCATCTGCGTTCCTGCCCCCGACTTTACACCGACAGACCGTTCATTAGCTGCCTTATTTCTGCTGTTCTTCTTTGTTAAGTGGATGATACGTACTGTGCTCCATTTATCCCGGACCTCCCGTGTGCTGAGGGATAAGTTGAAAAAAATCTTGTCACTGCCCCAGAATTCTTCTCTCTTAACAACTATTTATCAGCGATATGGATGAGAAGATCACCCAGGTCTTCTTCCAGGATAAGGATGAGCGACAAACCGATTATCAGGGGCCGGAAGGTGGCATGAAAGGGCTAAAGGCATGCTCAGAATGAAACAGAACATAGAAGGTAAAGCAATGCGTGGATATGTCTGCGGTCATTCACTCTGTAAAAAGAGTAGAGGAGCCAATTATGAAGGCTGTGAAATGATCTTGGTCCAGAACGGAACATAACACTAAAATGAGATATCACTGATGATAATTTTGGGTGGCGGTCAAGTTACGAGGTTCCCTGTGCTCGATTGTAGATTTGTTTCATATTTTCTCAATAGATTAAAGGCATGGTTTGGGGACATGGATAACAATCGAGAGGTAAAGTTATGCAGCCAAAGTGGGAAACATTAACATATTTCATTTCAAAGGTACTGCGAGACGTTGGTGCAATTGTGGAAAAATAAATCAGCCAATAATATGGATATATTTTCAGAACCGGAAGTAGAGCTTGAAAAGGAAGCACTCTGATCCTAAAATCATCACTTCGAGACAGATCATGTCAGAGTAGGCGCTACAGTTAAACATCACTGGTTGGAAACAATTTGGGTGATATTAGGTTGCAAAGAACAGGGCCAGCCTTGATCAAATAGGCTAAAGAGAACACAGTTGACAACAGAGATGGTAGAGGGAAAGTCTACAAAGAGCGTTTCTATAGTAGATGTACATTCATTGTGCTTAAAGTACACACAAAAGAAGGTATCGTACAAGCAGAGGTACAGAGTCCGTCCAGAACAATATCGAAACATTATCTCCAAAGTGTTTATTTCAGTTGGTATATTTTTTCCATTTCATTATTACCCGGTATTATTTATCCTGTCTCAATCTGTAAGGGGTGACTGGTGAAAGCGTGATGTCAATGCTGAGATCTCCAGTATGTCTGGGATACTTTTCAGGATCAGTGTCGGTTAAACAATGGATGCAGGAAACGGCGATGAGCAGCAAAAGGAAGCTTATAAAATAGGGTTGTAACACATTTCAAAGTAATATGAATAGAAAATATATTTTGGATCAGGAAAGAATAGGAAACTCTGAGGCAAATGTTCACAGAAATGGGCCGAGACGTGGAGCGTCAGAGACTCGGTGACGAGAGTTCTAGTATGAGGAACAGCCACGTCGGAATGTACGAAGTAGTTTCAAGGAGAGTGTAAACGTGGTGTGAGGTACGAGCAAAATTAATTACATCAAAAGTCATGAAAAATGTTAAAAAAGCCAATAAAAGGGAAAACCGTTCCTCTGTTTCTGTGTTTGTATGCGGGGAGAAACTCGTCGGCATGGGCACACAAGAAAAGATTGCTGTTTTAATGGAAAGGTTTGCTGGGACAGAAAATGATGTTGCAGAATTAACGATACAATACCA
The DNA here is from genome assembly GCF_009764475.1 of Pristis pectinata. NCBI lineage: Eukaryota > Metazoa > Chordata > Chondrichthyes > Rhinopristiformes > Pristidae > Pristis > Pristis pectinata. The sequence continues at coordinate 7,444,844 of NC_067442.1, forward strand.
TCCTATGAAATATGTATTGGTGATTGGCAATTGGTTCATTGTTGTCATATGTGCCTAGAAATGCTTTGTTTGATAGCCATCCCGACAGGTCCTTCCATACATAGATTCATCAAGATAGTGCAAAAAGTAAATAAAAGCAAAATATTAGAAAAAAAATAAGGACGACATTAACGCTTGTGGATGAGAAGTGAGTTGGCCACATGGACTATTTCTGTACTCTAAAGTACTGTCATCAGTCTATGCACACATTGCGTCACTCCTGCCAACTGCGTGTCCGTCTGGAGCTTCTCAAAAGGTTGTGAGATTGGTTTGGACTTAGTGATGTCATGGGACACAGACAGGGATACATTAATCCTGTCAATTTAACTTGCATCCACCCGTGTCTGTCCCATAAAGTACTAAAGCTAGCAGAGGGACACAGCGGCGGCTAAACTTTCCCCTTCCATGAAGGCTTATCCAGCACTTCAACCGCGACATTAATCTCACCAGCGCCTCTGCTTCCTCAGGAGGTTGAAGAAATTTGGTTTGTCCCCTTTGACTCTCACCAACTTTTACTGATGCACAATAGAAAACATTCTATCTGGATGTATCACGGCTTGGTACGGCAGCTCCTATGCCCAGGACCGCAAGAAACTGCAGAAAGTTGTAGAATAAGCTCAGTGCATCACGGACACCAGCCTCCCCTTCTTGGACTCTGTATTTACCTCGAGTTGTCTTGGTGAAACAGCCAGCATAATCAAAGACCCCACCCACACGGCTAAATCTCTCTTCTCTCCTCTTCCATCGGGTAGAAGATACAGGAGCCTGAGGGCACGTATCACCAGACTTAAGGACAGTTTCTACCCCACTGTGATAGGACTATTGAACGGTTCCCTTATACAATGAGATGGACTATGATCTCACGATCTACCTTGTTGTAACCTTGCACCTTATTGCACTGCACTTTCTCTGTAGCTGTGACACTTTATACTGTTGTTGTTTTTACCTGGACTACATCAATGGACTCTGTACTAATTCAATGTAACTGCAATGTGTAACGAATTGACCTGTACGATCGGTTTGTAAGCCAAGCTTTTCGATGTACCTCGGTACAAGTGACAACAATAAACCAATACCAATACCAATACCATGTGAAACCACCCACGTTCTAATTAACCAGTAACTTAAGGAGATAGATTTTTACGTAAAAGTAAAGATCCAAAAACTTTTTCAGCAGCTCAACCTTGATGATACAGAATAAAACTTGCAATGTTAGTCACTTAATATGTCTAAACCTAAACAAAATTAAAATAACTTGCTTCTAGTATCCTTCGAAGAGTTAAATACATTACACAATGACAGTGAGTAAAAATAGTTCAGACCAAGTGTTTGTTTAGAGGCTTGTGGCTAATGTGACTTAGGAGGCCACTAATTGGCTAAACGTCCGTTACTCACGTTGTATAAGAGTTACTTGAATCAATTAATGTGAACAGCTGGAGCGATTTGTCCAACTGTTCGCTGCTTTCGGTAGAAAATGGGATATCCAGCAATTTTTCATATCGTCAGTATTTACTATCCTGTACTTGCTGCGGTCACTATTCCCGGTAACGTATTAGTTCAGCTCTATCTTTGGATAATGCTTGCGGCATCATAAGTCAGCCGTGCTTTGTTATCCAAATGTTCAGTCCATTGCATCATTTCAGAATATGCAAGAAAACTGCTGTTATTTTGCTTTGAAGTCTAATTTATGTTGCTTTAATGGCGTAGAGCTGTATGGGAATTCAAGTGAAATTTTCGAAACATTTACATATCTTTTTGTTTGATCAATTTAAGCACATAATGCAAATTTAATTTTATTAACTCCTCCGTACAGCAGAAATATTAATTACAAATCGCACAGTCGATAATGTTCCGCACCAATCTGAACCTCCTCTCAAAGGCAGGCAGTCAGGACTCACCGGCGCCGAGCCGTGGGTGATTTACCAGTTGAGATTGGTCCATGCGGTGTCCGCTCTTGCCTCAGTCAGTCCCAGAACAATTGTCCACACAATACCGTGAAGTTTGGCTGAATGAACGGGGAGAATGCAGCGAGACGATTCCTGTCATCACTTGCTCCTGCCCAAAACAATCGCCAGTTTTTCCCGTTTCTGCATGTGAGTGAGGTTCTTCCTCTGCTGTTATCCAAAACTGAGGGAACCATCATTGTACCCTCTCCACGCAAGTCCGTGTCGTTTCAGTGTGAATGGGAAAGTAATGCAAAGCACACCAAACGCACCTTGTCTGTCATGAAGAAATACATTTCCCCACCCTTTGGAATTACTGTTCAATTACGTACCAAATGTTACCGACATTCCGAAGTACCTCTAACGGTTTCCTTGGAACGTGTAATGTGGTGTTCCAACAACGAAAAGTAACTACTTTCTTGGGTTCTCATTGATATGTTTTCAAAGACAGAGCAGTTTTGTCTGTCAGTTATTTACCTGCGTTTCTCCAAAATAAGATTAGTGTTCTCCTGTAAATCGTGTCTGCAGCCGGTTCTCCACTGCTGATTCTTTGTATTTTTTCAGCCCGACCTTCAGCTCCTTCCCCTGAAGGGAGAGGGTCTATAATCTGTGTCCCGTTACTTTAACCACACCCTGGCGGCGGCGCCAGGCAGTTCACGATCCGGCCGATTATTATTATCATGCAAATGAAGTCACACTGACAAACTTGGGTCCGTTGGGGAGTAACGCTGCGTTTTATCATTCCTTTCAGTTAATTTAACGGTGATAGTGATCCTGTCCCGCGGAAAATGTGGTCTCTCCAAAGTGCATCACTCGTTACCTGGTAGCCATGGCGATAGCCGATCTGATGGTGGTTGTCGTCGCCGTCATATTGGGGCAGACTAACTATATATATTTGTTCACTCATTTCTTGTCCGTAACTCCAATGTGATCTCGAACTGTTCCGTTTGGTTCACGGTTGTTTTCACTCTCGATCGCTACATCGCCATCTGCTGTCAGAAGCTGCGGAAACGATATTGTACCGAGAGAACAGCGACTGTGGTGATCGTGGCAGTGTGCGCAGGGAGCTGTGCTCGGGCCATTCCATTCTACTTTGCAGTGGATTCTCGGAGCTGCACGGCCAAAGCTGAATACCATACGTCTCCCTTGTGGAGAGCCTACCAGTTTTGTGACCGTATCGTGTCTCCGGTATTACCAATCTGTTTAATTGTGCTACTTAACACTTTAACTGTGAGACACGTTATAGCTTCAAATCGAGTCCGCCGGGGATTCCGGAACAGCAGCGAGAATCAGAAGGATCCAGAGGTGGAGAACCGCAGAAAGTCAATGATCTTGTTGTTCGCTCTATCAGCCAATTTCATTTTACTGTGGACACCCGCTGTTGTACACACTGTGAGCTGGCAAGCTGAAAACTATTTCTACACAGACAGATACTTCAACCCACCGAGATATATCCTGCAACAGTTTTGGTATATGTTGGAATTTGTCAGTACCTGCACCAACACCTGTGTCTATGGACCGACGCAGAGGAAATTCAGGGAAGAAATGAAGAATGGGGCGAAATATCTATGTGCTTTAAATAAGAGGCTTCGGAAATAAAATATAAACCCGATGAGATAGAACATAGAACATAGAACAATTACAGCACAATTCAGGCCTTTTGCCCCACAAAGCTGTGCCGAACGTGTCCCTACCCTAGAAATTACTAGGCTTACCCATAGCCTTCTATTTTACTCAGCTCCATATACCTATCTTTAAAATAATTATTCGGGTCTTTTATTATTTCAGACGTTGGAGACTGCTGTACTAGAACCCACCGTATAATTGATTAGTTTTAATTAGGGAGACAGATTCAGCAGATTAGGCAACGACGGTTTAATTATAATCTTTAGTGCAGGATTATGGACCCATACGTCTGACGAAAGAATAACGCAGAAGTGTGATGTGAACAGGAATCTCCCAGATTTCCATTCAGTGAACACACGGTTGACGAATGCCTTCTGAGAACGAAAGCAGAATACAACTAGTTAGGAAAAAGAAACAATAAATCCCCGTCTAATCCGAAAATTGTCCTGTTTCCTTGTCTGTTTTCGCAACCTTTATGATTTTCATTATTATTTCAGAATTCCAGCATCTATACTTCTCAAAGCAATGTCCGTGCCAGACTGTACAGGAATATCGAAGTATAAAGGGTTCCAGTGTACTTGCCTGTCAGGGACCTGAGATGAGGCTCGCCCATTTTATGTCGGTTATGCTGATGTCCTCAAACACGACAATGTCGTCCGCATGTTTGTTTGGTGATGGGAACGTTTTCGCACTTTCAGCTCATTATCAATAAAAGCTGGAATTTCATTGAGCTTTCTCTGAATTTATTTCCCGCCTCTCTTTTGTCGCTTGGATTAACGGAGACGTTCCAATGAGAAGTGAACGTCTACGGGTGATGCAACTGTCAATAAATACTGTGTACAACCGACATCAAATTGAAGCACTCTATTTGGAATGGGATAGCTTTGTGTTGTAGAAGACTGCAAGTTACTTGTAATCGATTTAGAATATTGGAATTAAATATTCTACTGGGTCGATATAAACCTTTGAGACGTGCAGCTTATTCTGTTCCATGACCATGGGTTTAGTGATGGTTAATATGTCAACTAACCAACTAAAGTAGTTGCTATCGTATTGTCATAGAACCATTGAACCATAGAACCATAGAACAGTACAGCACAATACAAGCCCTTCGGTCGACAATGCTGTTCCGAACTTTAAACCTCGTCTAAGACTAACTAACCTTTTCCTCCCACATATCCCCCTATATTAAATTCCTCCACATGCTTATCTAACTACATCTTGAATTTGACCAATGTACCTGCCTCCATCACCATCCCAGGCAGCGCATTCCATGCCTGGGTAAAACAAACGTCCTTCTGATATCTCCCTTGAAATTCCCACCCCTTACTTTAAAGCCGTGCCCTCTCGTACTGAGTATTTGTGCCCTGGAGAGAGGCGCTGGCTGTCAGAGAAAAGTGTTCCTCTTAGTATTTTGTATACCTCTATCATGTCTCCCCTCATCCTGCTTCTCTCCAAAGAAAAAAAACACTAGCTCCCTTAGTGTCGCCTCATAATCCATAGTCTCCAAACCTGGCAGCATCCCGGTAAATCTCGTCTGCACCCTTTCCAACGCCTCCATATCCTTCCTATAATGAGGTGATCAGAACTGGTCATAGTACGACGTGTGGTCTACATAGAATTTTGAAGAGCTGCATCATTACCTCGCAGTTCATAAACTCGATGCCACGACTGATGAAAGCTAACATCCAATAAGCCTTCTTAACTACCCTATCCACCTGTGAGGCAAATTTCAATGATCTGTGGATATGAACACCCAGATCCCTCTGCTCCTCCACACTACCCAGAATCCTGCCATTTCAGGAACAGGAAGTTGTTTGATCGTGTTTATAAACAGGAGGTTCTGCAATTTATGAAGGGAAAATTGTGCCAGAAATTTGACTTGAGCGAAGGACCATGACGAAGAAGATACGCCTTTTTTTTTAATCTTCGCTGGGGCTTCGTAACAGCAGAAGGGACGAAAGGGATTTTTTCCTCTCATGTGAAGTGTTTCTTTCCTGCATTGGTTGAGCAGGTTTTACCTTCAAACTGCTGTGGTGGCCGAGTGGTGTGAAGTTTTATTAAAATGCCTTCCATTTGCCGTTTCCAGGAGCAGCAGATGGGATGTGAGAACTTCGATTACCAGAACAACGTTACCAATTGTTTGATCAAACAATATTCTTGAACATACGGATTGAATCAGAAGCATGTCCGTTAAATAGTGTGAAGAGACCAGGTATTGAACCCATGACCTCAAACGCTCTCCAACTGTGCTACATTCCTGACACAAGGCAGGAGTTTTATAAGCGCTCTCGTGCGTATCTGCCACTGAGCACAAGGGCGACTAAGAGAGAATCGGAGCTGCAGTATGTCATTTGGCAGTTGAGCTTATTTCACCACGTCATTCTATCATTGCTGCTCGTCCCAGTTCGAAACTATGTTCCAGATCTCTCCCCATACCTATGATGCCTTGTGTATCAAAAATTCTACCTATCAATTTCTCAATATATCCAGTGTTTGAAGGAGAGACTGCGCAAGTGAGAGGAAGGGCCGGTGTTGCATCGGGGCGTGCAGTCATCATTAAACTGTCTATTCTATGGCATGCATAAGACTAGTTAGGCGTAGTGCAATTAAATACCGTGTGGTTTATTGAAAATATTGAGGCGGGGTGGATATAGGAAATGTTACAGTCAAACATAACACTGCACAACAGTCTCAAATAAAAACAGTAAACAGAAAATTGTGGACATTCGCATCCGTGGTGAGAGATTGGCAGCAAATATTTCATTGGCGTCACCTCTAATCAGATCGTTTCACTCTCAGCCGGCATCAATAAATATCGGAAGTCAAAGGAAAATCCAACGTTAGTCCGAGATGGCCGGAATCCAACAACCCATTTGGGTCATTCTTAAAAACATTACTTCATTTCATATGCACATTAAGGGGACGGGAAGTGGTATATCGGGATCCCGATCTTGAGAATTGAGCTCAGTGAGGCAGTGGCCTGCTGCCAACCGGCAAATGAGGGGCTGGGTCCGGTGTAACAGCCACACACATCATCAGGCGTCTATTCATTATCGAGCAAACAAGACATTGTTGCTTTATAAGAGCATCTATTGATTCGAAGTTACCATAAATATACTGAATTGACGGCAAAACAAAGATAAGAAGGGAATATGTTTATCGTATTATTTTATAATGTATAATGTTCCTTTAAATTAAAAACAAAACAGATCATTCCAGCCTCTGGGTTGTGCGGTGTTACGCAATTGATATAGACTCGCACAGCATTAGCTGCCGGATGATCAGCGTACCTGGGTGGTCTCGAACCATCAACGTATCGGTTAGTAGCCGAATGCACTGACCGATTGAGTCATGGCGAGGGCCTGAAGGAAGCAGGAATAAATTGGCTGTTCTGTCGGATTGGGAGGCGGTCACCAAGAATCAGTGCTGGGACCACTCTTTTCACAATCTGCATCAATGATCTGGATCAGCGGGGTCACGGACAATATACAGCAGCAATTGCGGAAACACTCGGGAGGTCGAGCAGCATCTTGGACAGATGAACAGAACCAAAGCGTCAGGTCGCTAGGTGAAGGGCCTTAGGCCTGAAAGAGTAATTCTGTTTCTCTCTCCACAGATGCTGCCTGACCTGCTGAGTGTTTCAGCATTTTCTGTTCAAGTTTTAGATTTCCAGCATCTGCACTTTATTTCACTTCCACCAACACTATATCTAGGTTTACTGACGATACCAAACTTAGTGTCAGTGTGGGTTGTGAACCGCATGCATAGAGGCTTCTGCAGGACCCCGAAAGGCGAAAGGAACCGACGACAGCATGGCGGATGCGGCGCAATGTGGAATTTGTGAGGTGCTCTTCAGAAACAGGATTTATTTCAGGGTAAGCTGTTAAAATGCGTTAGTGCTTAACGATCTGGGTGTCATTTTACGCAAAACACTGAAATTTAAAATGCAGGATCAATAATGCAGAGACAAGAGTATGTGGTCTTTATTGCAAGATAGTTTTGGAATAAGAGCAAACACGACTCACCCGAATTTGCAGGGTCCTGGAGAGACGGTACCTTGAGGATATGAGACCAGGAATCAGGGGCGGAAATACCCAAAAATTAAAAAAAATAGTCATTATGATAAATCTCTTGGATCATGGCTCATCTGTAGGAACTACAACTCCGCTGTTACGAGTCAGGTTGCCATTTGGTGAATGTCCTTTTAAGGCACCCTGACTGCAGAGTAGTCATGTCTGTGTGTGTGGTGTCATCAAGATAGCAAGACTAATACAACGTGCTGGCTGTTTTGGTCAGTGAATTGAAGTGAGTCGAGAATTAGGGACAGCCAGCATGGCTTTGTGAAGAGGAGATCTTGTCTCACAAGCATGATAGGGCTCTTTGAAGAAGTGACCAGGAAGATTGGTGAGGGTAGTGAAGTGGATATGGTCTACGTGGATTTTAGTAAGGAGTTTGACAAGGTTCCGCATGGTAGTCTTCTTCATAAGGTCAGAGACCAAGGGAAACATGGAGGCTTGGCCGTGTGGATTCAGAATTGGCTTGCCTGTAGAAAGAAGAGGGTTGTGGTGGAGGGAGTGCATTCGGATTGGAGGGCTGTGACTAGTGGTGTCCCACAGAGATCGGTTCTGGGACCTCTGCTTTTTGTGATATATATTAACGACTTATATGAAGGGGTGGAAGGCTGCGTTAGCAAGTTTGCAGATGACACAAAGATCGGTGGTGTTGTGGATAGTGTGGAGGGCTGTCAAGGCTTACAGAGGGATATTGATAGGATGCAGAGCTGGGCTGGCAAGTGGCAGATGGAGTTCAATCCAGAGAAATGTGATGTAGTACATTTTGGAAGGACAAACTCCAAGGCGGAGTACCAGGACAATGGCAGGATACTGGGCAGTGTGGAGAAGCAGAGGGATCTGGGGGTTTATATCCACAGATCACTGAAAGTCGACTCACAGGTAGATAAGGTAGTTAAGAAAGCTTATGGGATGTTCGCTTTCATAAATCGGGGGATCGAGTTTAAGAGCAGCGAAGTGATGATGCAGTTTTTAAAAAAAACTCTGGTTAGGCCACACAGAGTACTGTGTCCAGTTCTGGTCGCCTCATTATAGAAAGGATGTGGAGGCGTTGGAAAGTGTGCAGAGGAGATTTACCAGGATGCTGCCTGGATTAGAGGGTATGCATTATGAGGAGAGACTAAAGGAGCTAAGGCTGTTCTCATAGGAAAGAAGGAGGTTGAGGGGAAACATGATAGAGGTATACAAGATATTGAGAGTAATAGATAGAGCAGACAGCCAGCGCCTCTTTCCCAGGGCACCAATGCTCAAAACAAGAGGACACGGCTTTAAGGTAATGGGTGGGAAGTTCAAGGGAGATGTCAGAGGGAGGTTCATCATCCATAGAGTGGTTGGTGCATAGAATGCGCTGCTTGGGGTGGTGGTCGAGGCTGATACATTGGACATTCAAGAGATTGTTAGGTAAGCATATGGAGGAATTTAAGATAGAGAGATATGTGGGAGGGAGGGGTTAGATAGTCTTAGGTGTGGTTGGAAGGGCGGCACAACATGTTGGGCCGAAGGGCCTTTATTGTGCTGTATTTTTCTATGGTTATGTTCTATGGAGAAGAAGAAGAAGAGAGAGAGAGGGAGATGATGGATTTTTGAAGCAATAAAGTGGAGTCAACTTTATCGTTGACCTGTATTGGAAAACTGGTAGTTGTATGTGCGGCCACGTATCGCATGCCTTCCAGGTGGCAGATACTTCGGCACAAAGCAATGGAGATCATCGGAGATTGAGGTGTCGTATGGGTTCAATCGTGGAACATGTGGATTTCGTAATTTCTCTCTATATTTTCTCCACATATTCTCTTCAGTCAATGGTGGTTTTCACTAAAGCCTTTGCACACGTTTCACCTGATGACTTGCTGAACTGACCATTGAGAATTATTCCTAGATTTGGGGTTTGGGAATTTGCCACACACACACTTTGAATTTAGATTTAGGGATTATGTTTGATATCGAACGTTTTTGCTTTTCTTATTGTTACGAGTAGTTATCAATAAAATAGTTTTTAACACTTGTACATGACTCGGTGTGTTTCTATTGTTGCTGGTACGTAACAAAATTGGGGGCTCTTCCGGGATCCATCCCAAGATTGACGAGAGTCGTCCGAAATCTAACTAAAGAGGTCTGGGTTTGAACAAATTGGGGTTTATTGGATGACTGATTGTTGGTCGGCCTGATAAAATTCTTTTTAATTGGTTTGTGTGTGTGGAAACAGGCAACAATGGATGTTGATACATTTTTGAAAAAGGCCAACCCCTGTGGGATTGTAAGGGATGAGGAAGCATGATTTGTTGAACCTTGCTGCAGAGCTAAACCTTGAAACAGTAAAGCGGTCTATTTAAAGTCTTGCCAAATTGGAACCCCTTGTTTTGAGATAGTTGCAGCTGTGGCTGTAAATGTTGACACTGAATTGTCTGAAAGCCCGAAGATATCTAAAGTTGACACTGGAAGAGGTCAGGTTATACAAAGCATTGTATTAGCAAGGCTGAAAAAATAAAAATGTTTTGGAAGACATTGAAACAAAATTGGCACATTTCCAACCTCTACTCGGACACAAGTGAAACAATTAATTTTAAAATTCCAAAACATGTTTGAAAATGGTTAAAATGGAGTGTTATCATGTGATAGGCCACAGGGAAGACAATCAGCAATGACCTTTCCCGGTGTTAAGTGGAAAAATGTATCTGTAGTGATGTGATTTTCAGTTATCATGTGGAATGATAATTGTAATGCATTGCTTTATTAGTTGCATACGCCTTTAAGTATTTTGCTCTGACAGATCTTTTTTATGGGGGAGGTGTCACAGGTGTTACGAGTCAGGTTGCCATTTGGTGAATGTCCCTTTAAGGTACCTGGAGAGTAGAGTAGGTGTGTGTGCGTGTGCGTGCTTGTGCGTGCGTGTGTGTGTGTGTGTGTGTGTGTGTGTGTGGTGTCATAAAGAGTGCAAGACTAATACAACGTGCTGGCTGTTTTGCTCAGTGAATTGAAGTGAGTCCAGATTAGAAGAGAGAGAGAGAGAGAGGGAGAGGGGGGGGGGGGAGAGAGAGAGGGAGACTGACTGCTGGTCTCCGGAACAATGGATGAAGAACAATAGCTGTGCCTATCACTACAATCCATGTATGGATTTTTAGAGCAATCCAGTGGAGTCAACTTTGTCGTTAACCTGTCGCGAGAAGCAGTTATTTGTGTGGGCGGCCACGTATAGAATGCCTTCGGAGTGGCAGATACTTCGGAACAAAACAATGGAGATCATCAGAGATTGAGGTGTCGTATGGCTTGAATCGTGGAACATATGGATTTCGTAATTTCTCTCTCCATTTTCTCTGCATATTCTCTTCAGTCAACGGTGGTTTTCGCAAAAGCCTTTGCTCACGTTTCACCTGATGACTTGTTGAACGGAACTTTGAGAACTATTCCTGGACTTGGGGTTTGGGAATTTGCCACCCACACGCACAATTTGAGGTTAGTTTTGGGGATTATGTTTGATATCTAACGTTTTTGCTTTTCTTGTTGTTACAAGTAGTTATCAATAAAGTTGTTTTTAACACTTGTACATGACTCGGTGTTTTTTATTTATTGTTGCTGGTCCGTAACACCGCAAACAACCTCCTGTTCCGATGTTGTAATATTAAAATCAGAATGAATTAACTACATGTAAGTTATTAACAAATACTAAAACGTACCACGGGAAATGTAAATTAAAAGCCATTCTGTTTGATAAAAAAGCAGGCCTTTACCTGCCAAGAGCAGTCCTTTGACATGAATCGACTCTATGGTTTGGGACTGAATTCCCTGACTTTAAAAGGATATCATTTATGCTGGAGATTCACAAAATAGAAGCATGCAACTAGACAGGCAGTAAGTGCAGTGGGTGCAAAATTCAGTAAATAAATGGGACGGCAGAGTGGTTTCAATGAACAAGAATGCACTTGGAAATGTCTCCGATGAATCCACCTGAATATTCGTCCTGTGATGACGTCAGGAAAATTTGTTTCCTTTTTCATAAATTCTCCTGGTTGCGAATCCTGTGTTTGAAAAGATTGCTCCCTCTTTGGTGCAGGATCCCCATGGGTACCAAATGAACTGCAAGACAGAGGAAAGGACGTGGATAAAGTGTTGACGATACAGAAGCAAAACCACTGCTTGAATAAATATGAGTGAATCTGTCAGCTGCGTGGTGGTATCGCGCGGTGGAAACTGAACCTTTGACCTGGGTAGCGTTTTGAGGCAGCTAAACTATCTTTAAAATAGAGTTCTATACGTGAGTTTGTAAACTCGATACAGAAAGTGAATGCAGTGAGAAGGGGATCTATGGGAAGATCCGAGTGAGGGCACAGTGTGAAAGAGGAATGAGGAGCGAGTTTTACCAAGAGGAATCCGGTGGGTGGGATCCGCATGCGGCTCCACACTGATGTGCTGGAGGGGAGATAATTTGCCGGATGTAAGCTGGTCTGTTCTCTGGATTTGCAAGTATGCAGAGGCCGATACTGAGCGGAAACCTTCGATACGGCGTACGTATTAGGAGCAGGAGGGAGCCACTCAGGTACACAGGTTGGATCTACCGTTGCAATCTTTGCTGTTCGTAACCTCAGCTATGTATTCCCATCATCGTGCCGCTTGACCCTGTTCCGCAATTTGATTGTCATCCAGATTTACCCACAAGCGAAAGCAACTTCTCCAAATCCATTCTCTGATATCTTTTTGATAACCATCCCACTTACACTATCTAAATTCCAGCAGATGCAATCATTGTCGATTTAACTTTTCATCATGAGGCAATCAGCCCATTCCAGGTATTAAGCTGGTAAAAATATCTAACCTGTCTCCCCACAATTCCTTTAAAATAAGCCAAGTACTTTACTTGGTTCTCCGGATGTTTTGTCAACACTACGCTACATAACTGAAGTATAACCTGTCTACGTGCTGATTTACGTTCCCTCGCCATGGTCGTTGTTTGCTTACTCAATTACATGCCATATTGCATGCATGGTTTCTCAAATTAATGTACTTAGACAGCGAGATCCTGTTGTCTCTCAGAGAGTTTGATGTTGCAGCCGATGCAGTGCGCGGAGAATAACGATTGTGATTGACACTCAATTTGTGCAATCGAGCGTTAAGGCATACTTAACTATTGTGACTAATCTTTCATTAATATCAGTCTTGCCTTATGCCTATTAATATTTGTTTCTGTGCTCTGCTGTCCTTCTTGGAGATGCGCACTCCATTTGATGTCCAATAGTCATTCAGACTTGCATCAAGTTCTGTGAGGACCCCAAGATTTTGATCCTTGTTTCCCACAAGAGCCCAGCAAGAACTTTATCAAGCCCTGGGGATTTGCTAATCATTAATCTGAATATAACTTTTAATATCTTGTCCTTTTTAGGTACAATATATTCTGGACTTCCGTAGCCCGCATCCCAAGTCGCTCAGCTACAATGAATTACAATGTCTTAGTTACTCCAGGGGAGAACTACCTTTGGGACAAGTGGGTCTGCTGGATCTCCACACATTGTCATTTCCATCCCTATCCTACTCTTTGCCGGGTTAGTCCGATGTCCTGAAATTATTCAGAGCATGTTTTGGGCTTTTGCTCAAGCCAGACCTTCAGTAATATTTGGACCATCCCAATTTCCTTTTGAATATCTATTATACTTCCTGCTTTCATACAGCGTTCCATCTGCTTTCGTAGCGTTATACCTTATTTGAACTGATGCATTTTAACACTTCTCATTTTGACAGCATGAATCTACTTTATATATCTGAGCAATGTCTTTAAACTATTGAGAATGCCACCGAGGTTCCCATAGGTAGAATGAGTCCAACATTCACTGAAACATTCGTCACATTCTCATACACTCCAACTTAACGTAAGACACAAAACGACATTACAGTCAACTGCAGCAACACTCACTGAAAGAACATCATCGTATGGATTTGTTTGCATTTGACTCATTACGCTCTTGGCTTGTTCTATCCATGTACCAGTTCAAATATAATTAAGACATCGTGATTGTACCGGCACCTACAACTTCCTCTTCCAGCTCGTTCCATATACCCACCACCCTCTCTATGAAAACGTTGACCCTCAGATCCCTTTTAAATTCATCCAATCTCACCTAAAACATGTGCCCTCTTGTATTAGACTCCCGTACCTGTGATTATAAACTTTATATACTCCCTTCATGATTTTATGTACATGAGGTGATAATTCAATATTCTATGCACCAGGGAAAGAAGTTCCAGGCCATTCAGTGCCCCCTTGTAGTTCAAGCCCTCCAGTCCCGGTAATATCCTCGAGAGTACTTTGGAGTCAGAGGATAGATTAATACAACACGGAAACAGACACTTCGGCCCAACTCATACTGCACATTTTACAGCCTTTTTCTGGGCGAGGAGAACGGGACACAATAATCCAAGTGTGACCTGGCGAATGACCTGGGCAGTTGTAACCTGACGTTTCAAGTGGTGTTGATGAAGGCAATCGTGAAAACAATGCCCTGGCTGCTGAAGCCAAACGTGCCAAGTACTTTCTTCACCACCCTGTCCTCCTGCTTCGCCACTTTCATGGAACTATATACCTTTACCATAGCTTTCTTTGTTATACAGCATTCTCCAGGGCCCTATAATTTGCAATTTAATATGCACTGGTTTAACTGACCAAAATGCAACACCTAGTATTCGTCCCAGTTCAATTGCATCTGCTATTCCTTCGCCCGCTTCCACATTTCATCGAAATCCTTTTGGGATCTTAAATAACTTTCTTCACATTCCCCTGTCCACCAGTATTCATATAATCAGAAAACTTACCAAATATATTCGAAACATTGTCATCAAAATATACATGACAAGTAACAGTGGACCAAGCACAGATACCTGCCGCTCTCCAGAATTCCACCAGCCTGCAATCTGAATACTAACGTTCCAACACCGCCCCTGACACCTTCTTTTAAACCAATGTTGTAGCAGTTGTCTAGCTCACCTGATTTTCCATGTGATCTAACTGTCCATAGTACCCAACCATACAGGACTTTGTCAAAGACCTTGCTGAAGTCCGTGTAAACCGCGTCTAAATCTAACTTCCACTGATACAAGCTGCGGAGGTTGCGGATTCGCCACCGTATCATTCCTTATGCATGTGATTTCAAATCCTCTTCCCTTTCCACAACTACATCCCTTCCCTCGGCCTCATCTACTGCCACAGTGAGGCCAAAGGTAAACGAGAAGACGAACATTTCGTATTTTGCTTGGGTAGCCTACAGCCCAGGAGTAGGACTATTGAATTATCTAATTTCATAATGCCCACACTCCCTGCATTCATTTCCCATAACTACCAGTCCGCCAGGATTCTCTGTCCCTTTGTTCACATTTTCTATTTCCAACCCCTCCCGTTACCAAGATCAATTACGCTCCCCCACCTGGTTCCATCGGCCGTCAACACTATCCCTTTAATCTGGTTCCACCTATCAGCAACCATGCTGTCTCCAAGCCACCATCCATCCTGTCCTGTTTCAGCAGCCTGACCTTCCGCCATCATCTATTTCCATCTACCTGTCTAAAAACACACACTCTCCTCCACTGCTCCATTTGCCAACTTAACCACCACCATCTGTTTCCAGCTATCACCTCCCAGTCTCTTTCTCAACGTACCTCTCATTTCTAAATTCTGGCCACATGCTCTCCACACGTTCAGTCCTGCTGCTGGATCTCGACGCGAGACGTTGACGAACTAGTTTCCTTCACAGCTGATGCTTGACCGGCTGAGTTCCTCCAGCAGTTTATTTCTGCCGCCTTCCTTCGATGCCTGTCATCCTACCCGAATCTCATCACAAGATGGGGCACGGCAGCAAATAAACAGCGGCATCTGCTCGCTGTGAAAAGGCGTGTTCTACACGGAACATCTTTTTCCGAGAAAGCCTGTCCTTATGAAACATATGACACATTATGACAGAATATATATCTTCAGTTACCTAAGAAATCTGTACACTGCATTAAGCTGCTTTGCGCAACGGAAACTATGTTTAACTTGCAGTGAAGCTAACAGTTAACAGAACATGCTCGCACAGTTTTCAACATCTCCTCGCACTGATAACTTTTTTTTCGACACAACAGAAACCTCCTTATAAAGATATAAACAAATTTATCCATTAGGACACTCCTTAAATCATCATAAAACACTACAAAGTTAATTTATTTTTACAGAGCGGACAATATTGTTCGTACAACAGGAAACGTTTTTACACGGCTGACATTTTACGCAAGGTGGGACAGACGTTTATACAACAGACCCAAACTATAAATAATGAAAATATTGTTGCACAATGAAAAAATCTTCCACACTCACGAATACTATACACAAAGTGCATTAGCGGTACACAGAGAAACACCATTCAATATCAGCAAGCATATTTATCTTAAGATAAGATAAGATATATTTAGTTGTCACATGTACATCGAAACACAGTGAAATGCATCTTTTGCGTAGAGTGTCCTGGGGGAAGCCCGCAAGTGTCGCCACGCTTCCGGCGCCAACATAGCATGCCTTACGTAGCATGATCTTGGATGAACGAGGCGAAGGCGTCTGTATAGACAGGCACATCTGTGTAGCGATGGAAATTCCTTCGGCAATATCTTGCATAATATGCTTTATTTTTCCACAGTGTGGAATGTGTTCAACACAGATAAGTTTGACACAACTGAGCAAATTTGGGGAAACATGAAGTTAATCACGATACTGGCACCGTACAAAACCAACAAGGAATCTTTCAATGTAACACGGGAAACTTTACACCACAGGAATTTCCTATGTACGAAAACCATGGGTCGGGTTTCTCCTTCTCAATTCCCATCTGTCTCATCTCCTGTGACATTGTTTGTGTCTGGTTTCCTGGGTTTTTGTGATGGTGCCATACAGCACTGAACCAGTCCGTTCGCTCCATCGAGTCCCTCCTTCCACCGCAGCAGTCTACACTGATCACATTTCTCCTCTTTTCCACATCAAATCCGCACTACGATTCCCCTGCTACGCACCACATTTCAAAGACCTGCCTTACCACGTTCAGAGAATTATGTTGATATCATCTGAGATCTCTTTCTCAGCCCCTTCAATATGCACCGACCTTTTTCCTGAAAATACTTAATCTCTTATAAGTATATAATCACGATGTCGGTTGTTGGTCCCTGATATCTCCAAAACTGGCTGTCTTATATCACTAAAGGCGAGGGTAAATATCATAAAAAAACTATTTCCAGAATTCCCCATTTCGATCATTCTTTATTGTCTTTCTTCCCGACATTCTGCTTTTCGTTCCGTTTTCTGGGGCTCTTTTTTCACTCAAACACCACGGCATCTGATGCTGGGATTGATTATGTGCGACGACGAGGTCAGATTGTCTATTATCCAGAAGAGAAACTGTGGGAACCCATTGAGTTTACATTTCTCGATCTACGACCTATACCTGGGGAGCAACCTAGTGACAAAGTGCGTGCTTCGCGCGTACGTGTTTCAGGGTTCACCTCACTGAATCGCCATCCTATTAATTCACGACATTAAACGTCATTTTCCCTTTCCTAGAGATTCAAAAAACTCGGGCAGAAAAGGAGGACATTCGCCTCGCCGAGTTCATGTCGGCTCCGAGCAGTGCAATCTAGGGAATCCCACATTATCCCCATTTTCCCGACGACGGTGCTCTCGCCTTAGTCTCTTCGGTTTCTCTTTGGAAGCCAGAAATGATTCCGGTTCCGACAATCAATCAGGACAAAATTTGCACAATTTTTTTCTGTAAATATTAAACCTTTTGCTTTGCTCCCCGCTAAAGATTTGCAGAAAATTTCACAGCTGTGCCTCTTGGCCCTTGAACAATTGACTAAGGGGAACATCAACCACTGGTTAATTAGTTTCGACCACTCAGGACGCGGCACACATGCGAAAAATCGGCCAATTACTGCAGGAAAACAGGGTCTGCGTTACTCAGTGGACCAAAGGGCCTTTTTTCCTCAGCCGATTCTCTCTATCTAAAGTTAAATCTAAAATTGTCATTGACAAAAAATTGCAATAAGATGATACATTATATATATATACATTATATACATATGAATGTGATTCTTGCTAGAAATGACTGTTCAATATATCAGTCTCCATGCAATGGGAGCGAATCAAAGACATAATACAATGAAGGCACAAGAAACTACCGAAGTTGGAATCTGAAGCAACAAACAATCTGCTTGAAGAAATCAGCATTTCAAGCAGCATCTATTGGGGAAAGGAATTATCGACGTTTTGGATCGAGAGCCTGCATCACGATACGATTAATTTGTTTTTGCGAGCTCGTATAAACAAAGAAAAGATGTATAACGGCAAACTTTATAACCCCACGGATGACAAGATGTACATTTGGTAAGATAACACAATGAATGAAAAGTTGAGCAAGGTACGTAAAGCTTAATACAGCATGGAAACTTCAAACTTTCCGAAAGCACACAAGCGGTATTGGAACAGAAATCAGGAAAGTAAAGTACGTGGGAAAATCCGGACAAGTTAAATCAAATAAAATCCCCATGTTTTCTGTAAGGCTTTATAGATGTGGAAAAACAAAGCAGTGAAGGCAATGTCAGGCATGTCATGAAGGAAGAAAGTTGGTGTAGGTTTTGAGGTTGGGAGCGGAGAAAATGTTAAATGGGTACGTAAATGCGTCTTCATTAATCGGGGGTTGGGAAAACTAGTTGAAAACGACGTGTGAAACATTTAATAGGATAACTCCTGAAATATTACAAGGTCAGCAGTTCTGTTAGGGGGTAAGTCACAATCTCTGGATGGAAGGTGTTCCAGGGGGTTTAAAGAAACAAGAAAAGAAATTGCAGATGCAATACATTTGACAATTGCCTCTCATCTTACGACTGTTGCCAAAGTATCGCTGGACTATTAACCTCGTCCTGTCGTTTGAAGAGAACAAGTGTTAAACCAATTAATTACAGATCACGTTGTTCAGCGGCGCTAGTTGTAAAATTATTGGGATCTATTCTAAGTGACAAAATAAATATTAAGGACAGTATAAACTCTACAAATTCACAGATTAATGCAAGATAGTCAGAATAAAGTATTGAACTGAAGGTTATCATCAACAAACTGTGGCTTCTCTCAGGTGGGAGGAAGATCAGGTCGATGCGGAACATGCGTGTGATCTGATCTACCGGGACGTTAGAAGTTCTTTAAACAGATTCTTGGAAACGAGTACACAGCACATCATACAGAGAGTGGTGATTAACTGAAAATAGCTTCAATGATAAGTAATTAATGCAAAGGATGTCTTCACATTAAAGGGAGAAAAGTGAAGAAAATATTTATTCACTAACGAATGGAGTGGAGAAAGATCGTGCGGCGCTCTGAGACCAGTATTTAGGCCCGGTTTCTTGTCTCAAGTACGAGATAACTCGTAGAACTACCAAGACCTATAAGATGATTACGTGCATAAAACCTTCATCCGCAATGCCGTATTACAATGTCTGACCTTGATTTTCACGCCACGGGAGCATTCTGATACCACACCCCACACGCCAAATGTCCGCGAGAAAAATGAAAAGCGCAACCATTTCCTGGTTAGATAGGCCTCACTTTTTCAAGCTCATTCATACATCGTTTGCGTTAAGAAAGGCGTTCATCTAAGCCATGTGTACTATAGCCTGGGAAGCCAATGGAGCCCGAGACACTTCGTCTGACACCAAAGTTTCGTTTCTCAGTTAAATTTGTCCAATAACCAGAGAAGGCTGTGCAGTTATGTCCCAGAGATCAATAATACAGTGCCTTGGAAGAGAATTTACCAATACGAAGGTCACATCGCCAGCAGCTAGTTCTTTGCCTCAGTATCCCAACGTAACTAAATGAATGATGAAGCCATCGGTGAATATAACAGCTTCCCGTTGGTTCGGCACATGCCTTTATTATTCATTGCATTTAGCGTGGAGAAGGACCCGGAATCTGGTGACTTCCGAGAGGAGAGCTGTGATATTTCAAATAATATCGACATTAGGATTTAACAGTTTAACATGGATCGAAGGGATAGGTTTTTCACGCATAAGTTGGTGAGTATATTCAATAAGCTGACAGAGGTTGTAGAAGCACGTAAAATTGCACGTTTAAAATACATTTGGACAGGTACATGGATAGTAAAGGTTTAGGTTGATCTGGGCGAAACGCGAGCAAATGGAATTAGCAGAGATTGGTATCTTGGCCTGTCTAGTCGAATTGGGACGAAGGGCCATTTACCGTCTGTATAACCCTTCGATTCTACGACTCTGTGAATATGAAGGCATACCTGCTCAACACATTACTGTTTCACAACTTTAATTTCTATGCTCTAACAAATTGCAACTAGATTGTAAGTTATCGACACAGCAGCCCATTTAACGTAAACAAATATTTCACTCCATTCGTCAGCTCTTTTCTGAATTTCCTCTGTGTCAGTCCATAGATACACGTGTTGGTGCACATACTGAGCATTTGCAACATATATCCGCACTGTT
This sequence comes from Pristis pectinata, assembly GCF_009764475.1. Lineage (NCBI taxonomy): Eukaryota > Metazoa > Chordata > Chondrichthyes > Rhinopristiformes > Pristidae > Pristis > Pristis pectinata. Next base: position 7,465,029 of record NC_067442.1, read on the forward strand.
GCAGGATATACGTAGGGGTATTCAAATATCTGTCTGTGTAAGAATAATTTTGCGCTTTCCAGGTCATTGACTCTACGACATAAGGCATCCAGAATAATACGAAATTGGCTGATATCGCGAACAACAAAATCATTGACTTTCTCCGGTTCTCCACTTCTTCATCCTTCTGATACTCACTGCTGGTCCGGAGTCCCCTGCGGACTTTGTTTGCCGCTATGATATGATTGACTGTTAATCCATTGAACACCAAAATTAAACAGATTGGTAACAACGGTGTTAAGATACTGTCAAATAACTCGTACCCTTTCCACGCCGATGAAGTCAAGTAATCAGCCGTGTAGACGCAGCGCCATGGAACGTTGTTAATAATGACGTCAGGTTCCACTACAAAGTAAACCGGAGCTGATAACGCGCAGCTCACTACAACCACGGTTACTATAACCACAGTCGCTTTTCTTTCGGTGCAGTATCGTTCCCGCAGCTTTGTACAACAAATTGCTATAAAGCGATCGAAAGTGAAAGCCACAGTTAGCCAAACGGAGCATTGCCTGGTTGTAACCCTCATTACTAGTGTAAGGGCGCAAATCGGGGTAATGAGCAAGAAATTGGCATAAATATAAATATAATTAGTGTGCTCCACAAGAGCAACAAAGAGAACCACCATGAGATCTGCTGCTGCCATTCCCACCAGGTAACGGGTGATGCATTTGGAGAGTCCACATTTTCCCCGAGATAAGATCACAATCGCCGTTAAATTAACTGTAAAGTAAAAGAAAAGTTATTCCAAAAGCGCCAAAATGGATCCGTTTCACTGAACAAATCCGCTGGGTCGTGCCGAATGATCCCCGTTCCTCTGATCATATGCTGGAAACAGCTGGTTTAGAATCTTAGCAAAGAGAGCGGCACGGTAGAGTAGTGGTTAGCGCGACGCTATTACAGCGCCAGGAATCGGGGTTCGATTCCCGTCGCTGTCTGTAAGGAGTTTGTACGTTCTCCCGTGTCTGCGTGGGTTTCCTCCGGGTGCCCCGGTTTCATCCCACATTGCAAAAACGTACAGGTAGGTTAATTTGGGATTAATAATGGGCGGCGCAGACTCGTTGGGCCAGAAGGGCCTGTTATCACGCTGGGAATAAAAAAAATTAAAATATTTTTAAAAAATGCAGTCTGTCCTGGCATCGTCATTGCACTCCATCTGAAGAAAAACTGCGAACGGAGTTACAGTTGCGTCGGCAACTCTCCATCAGATCACAGCGGGGTATCTGAAGTCAACATCATACTGGTGATCGAGACTTGGCCCTTTATTAGAGATAAAATGTTGAAGCGATCATTGACAGTGGTAACAAAATGGACTCATGGCGACTGTTCCTTTGGACTTAACATGTTTGGGAAATAGTACTGCAGATATTTTAAAGAAATGTGAAAGAACGCCAGCAGGGAAACCAAATGATGTTTTATGTTATTTTTTGATATCGGAGAGATGTTTAGACAGACATAATAAAAGAGTTCTCATTTGCTGACCTACGGTAGAAAAATACATGCGTGTCAAAATAAACTGGAAAATTCACTGAAATAACATCTCGGTTGTTGTCGTCAGTTTCAAGTTTTTCTCCTGAAACGGACTCCAACCCGGAGCAACCTATACAGGTAACGCTTAAAAAGTCGAGCAAGGTCGAATACTGGAACAATTTTAACACTGGAACTAATTTAATTGAGTAAAAACAGGACATAAACCAGTTTAAAAACATGCTTAAGGCGTCTTCATTCAGGAAGAAGTCCTCAGGTGAGGCGGCACCTGTGCTAGGCATGAAGAGGGCTCTTCTGCAGTGCAGCAGGTACAGCCGGAAAGTTGAACCATACTCATGACAACCAGCTTCAGTATCTTACCAGGGATACCAACCGCAGCAAGTAGAGGAAAGAAAATGCTCGCTATGTAGTAAATTGCTGGATATCCCATTTTATCTCTGAAGCAGGATCTGTTGTACAGAAAGTTCCAACTGCCCATATGTACTAGTGATTGGTTTAACAAACTCTGATATGAGAGATGGAAATTCCACTGAGACAATTAGTGTAATCATCTCCTCAGGCGCATCAGGTAGAACCTTCTGAACAAACACTTACAGTAAACTATTTTTATTCATTGTGTCATTTTCGAATAAATTTGGCTCCTCACGGGATATTACAAACTGTTAATTTAAAATATGTTAACCCTTTTCAAAGGAGAATGTTGCAAGTTCAATTTCTACGACACGAGATTTCAGCTGCTGAAATGGAACAATTCTTTGGATAAGTACTACTTATAACATGGAGACTTGGCTTGAAATAGGTCTCATCCTGTAACAGTTGGAGGAGCACCTTTCGCTTCTGAAATTAAGAAAGGCGGTTTAGTTTGGCGGGTGAAATGACGTACATATCTTCGTTGTCGGGCAAGATTCATTCCTCCCTTTGGCTTTCGGCAGGTTTTCGTGCTGGAATTCACAGGCACAGCTGAGGACATTTAACGTAATGAAAAGATACTCTACTCCATTACCCCTGAAGACATCAAAACAGCTACACCTAAACTGGAGTCACTCTGATGAAGACACCATATTAACAAAACTGAGCATGTGGAAAAACTACATTTTGAAGCACCGAAGTGGACCGTTCGGCCCGAAGCACCTGCACTTTTCAAACTGAGAGACCAGACTACTTCAGCTCGCAATATGGACGTTTGTTGCAGTCTCTGTTTTTTTTTATTTTCAGACATTAATCACAATTGTTTTCGCAGTTCATCTAAGGCTTTGATCTTCTCAATTTTTGCCATGCCATTTCCTGCCCGAACCTATCTTAAAGCAATGATCTGTCCGGAGGTTCACAGAACGATCTCTCTTTTGGGACAAAATAGCCGCGATAATTTTTCCTTATTTACTTTAAGGTGTCTTGTCTTTATGTTGTCACCTATATAACCATACAACCGCAATCCCAGTGAAAACAAAAACAAAACGCCATAAAATGACAACGTAATATCTTCGCGATCTACTTCTGTGAGAAGTCCCGCGCCCTGATGACAACTCCATGAAACACTTCCGGGTCAGTCCTTGTTGCCTCCAGCTGAGAATCCCACATTGTCTTCCATTAGTCACTGGGTGCCATAAACATGAAACATCGCGAACCTCATTCCCCATTCAATGTCTCTCGCTTTCCAATTTGTCACCAATCTGATCGCATTGCAGAGCTACGAATATGTTAATGCCACTTAACTCCTGCTTCGTCACCTTTCAAGAGCAGTTTCTTCCACATGCATTTACATAGCTTTGCATCCATTGGTGAACCCGTACTCATCTACAGCCTGGCATATTGGAGCAAGTCCCACCACGAATTCCACGCTTTTGCCACTAACACCCTTCGAATACTATGGATGTGCTCTGCTCTCTACTAGATATGCATTTCCTTATGACCCCTCTTTTCCTGTGAATTGCTTTTATCCAGAATGTGCGAACAGAGGCCACTTGTACCGAACACACTCCATCTCGATTACTACTTCGCCATTCTTATTGTCAACAGCACTCTGCTTCGCCCTGGCGGGACACTTGGTTGATACTGGACCTCTCACTTTGATTTTATTTGTTGATTTGTTTGGCATCTGCACGTTGCTGCCAAAGCAGCATTCATTACCAACCTGAAATTGCTTCTGAGAAGGTCGTGGTTAGCTGCTCTCTGCTGGCGGTGTACGGAAAAACCTTAACCGAAGAACACTGGAAAACTGGTGGTATATTTTCAGTTGAAGCCAGTGTCTGACTTGCACGGGAGTTCGGAGGTGGTGATGTTTCCCTGCACCCACTGTCATTGACCTTGTTGGTAGAGTTGCTGCCTGGATGAACATTGCACGTGGTTACACGACAGACGCTGTACCTTGTGATGAGAGAAATGAACATGCTATTGTGAGCCAATCAAGGGGACCTCCTCCTGGATTGTACGAAGCTTCCAATAAGTTGTTGACGACTTAGTTTTCTCGATAAGTGGAGAATATTACATTAAACTCCAGCCCTGCTTTTTTAGATTATGGCACGAAAGGACGTATTAAGTTGTGAATCATAGAGCAACTCTCCTCCATCATTCTCTGCCTCACCTTGCAAGGCAATTATGAACACAAGTTAACAACCTACCTTGAAACCCATGGGCTCCATTCTATTCGATTCCATCCTCTTCCCGTTCTCCAATATAGCATCATTGGAACACTGTTCATTCTACTGATGTCAATGGAACGAACTTATGAGCCCGATTTCAGAGCACTGATGGAATTCTTTCGGCTCCCTGAGAGGTCCTGAATTTATATTCGTGCAAGTTAAAAGAGTAGAGCCTTTGGGAATCCATGACCGAATGTCAGCAGGCCTGATTTAAAACTTGCGTGAAAGAACCCACTAATCTGTTGGAAGTTACAAATAAAAATGGACAGTATTTCAAGCAGTTTTAAATTTTCTGCTGGGTATAATGGCCTCGGGTGTAAGGAATGCCGCGCATGAATTTTATATGTTTGAAAATTCTTGGAGTGCAGGAGGAAGGGGATTTATGTCTGAATCACAGACAGCGTTCCTGGGGAGAGGTAGAGAGAAGGGCATGGCTGGAAATTCAACTCTGCAGCGTTTAGAAACTATGGGATCTATGGGTGCAAGACCAGAGGTGGTATTGCGATATTGCTTGCATAAATCCATTTTAAGTTCAGGAGGGAGAATATTGAGGTCTTAGATTGTGGCCACATGGGTAGAGCTCAGAAACACAAGGGACAATTAATTAGGCAGGGGAGGTTGAGTTACACTAGCGGACTCTAAAATACCAGCAAGAGATAGCTAACAAGGTATTTAGCCGAATTACAGAGACGTAGGGGAAATTGCTTATTGATCCAGGTAATTTCAGCTTGTCCCACATTAACTGGAATCACTTTAATACGAAAGGTGCGGATGAGGGTGTAATTGTCAAAGTGCGTTCCAGAATTCAATACCTTTTGTGTGAGAACTTCTTCCTCCTGTCCACGCTAAATACTTTCCTCCTTACCGTCAACCCATGCCTATAAGCTATAGACTTATTGCTCTGGCTAAATGTTCCCCAATATCTACCCAATGTCTACCCCTTATTTCTGTATACCTCCACCAGTTCTCACACGCCTTGTCTTCTCTTTCCGAAGGAAAATAAACCCAGCCCACAATGTATCCTCATTGTGGCAAAATCCCGGGGAATCTGCTCTGCACTCTCTCCAGTTGAATCATATAATTTATGGAGTAATGCGATACAGTGAACTTCAGAGCTTGTCTCCTTCACAGATAAAGACACGGCCAATATAGGTCACCAAGGACAGGAGCGAAGCAATGCTGCCATTTGGAGGGAGGTAAGGTGGAAGGAGTGGTGTTTCGGATGTCCTCCCGTTAACGGAGACGAGAACAATGAGGCTGACGAGGAATGCATGGAATAATGCTTGCACAGGAACAAAAGTGTGAATGAGGACATGAACATTAGATAAACCAAAGCAAAGTTGGCTTTGGGAGATCTCACGGAGGTTACAGTAGGTTGTGTCGCAATGGAGTTGGTGTCTGGGCCAAAATAATATCAGGACGATATATTATGATCAGATTATTTAGATTCAGATGTGACTAGAGATGTGGATGAATTTGGAGGCAAGGGAATGGAACGTGTGTTTAGGAACTGAAGGTGGTAGCTCGGGTCTACTTGTTCTTTAGTTGTAGATTTTTCGCATCCACCACTGGATATTGAACAGTCAGGTGAGGCAGAATTGTCAATGTTCATGTTTAACATGATCAGCTCCACGTTCTCAAATTATGTTTCAAAAAGATAGCATGTAGAAGAGATGAAGAAGAGGGCCGAGACAAAAACCTTAGAAAATGCCAGAGATAATTCTGAAGTTATAGGAAGAGAAGACGAAATAGGTTTGTTTGCCTATGACTGCAGCAAAGCCAGTGTAGTTCCATAAAGCTGCAATGGACGACAGACTGGTTATTGTGCGAGCATCTGTATGAATGAAGAGGGATAGATTACCTTCATCGCGGTCATTTGGGAGGTAATTCAGCAAGTCAAGGATGATTTTATAAATTTCAGAGTTGAGCTTCTTTAAGTACTGGATATTTTTTGCTCTGTGGTAAGGCTGGTGGCGTGTGGAACACAATGAAAATTGCTTACGTTAGCATTGCCAGTTATAAATTGAAAGGTCGATTGAAATTTAAGTCTGTATAGTTTCAGTATGCTGTAATTTTGAAACATGTTAAACGAGATCTAAATGTGACACTTCGTCAGCAATGATAAGCTAACCACCTACACCTCTTGACAGTGTTACTAATAATTATGTGTCTTATGGAAGTTCAACCGGAATTCCCAAATACGTACTTTATCGTGGATTCTCGAGCAGACTGGTCCAACTGTCTGACGCTCAGTTTCAATGCCCGGGAGATCGGAGTGCAAATCTTCTTTTTCTGGCTATGTACGTGGCCTTGGAAACCCAAGAGAACGGACTTCGACTGAAGATCGAGAGTGCTTGTTGCAGTAATGAAGCAGAATTTATACAAGACAACATATGTGCCAACATCCACAAAACAAAGAACAACATCTTCACTCCTGGCTGTAAATGGAATCTAACTATCATTAACTATTCTGATGGATGCAAGGGAAGGGATGTTCCACGTTTATGTGACAGAGCGGCTGGAGGAGTCAAAGTGGGATTGTAACCAGGAAACTACAAGGACTGTACCGACAGTGTTTCACGGAGATGTAATCAGAGTCTGGGACTTCGCAAATAAATGTTCATCAGATGCAGATTCTGGAAGACAATAACGTGGGATAGTCACCTGGAGACAAGGACTGGCGGTCCCACTGTTTCATAGAGAAACAAGAGGGGCGTGGGACGTCCCACACACAAGGACAGTGCGAGTATAAAATATTGTCATTTTATACCGTTTTGCTTTGGCGATTATCAATGAATTTGGATGAAATACATGGCATCTTAAATCAAGTGAGGAAAACGTCGCTGCTAGTGTAAGAACCCATGGATAGATCACCGTTTTAGACAGGGAGTGACTTAACATTAATTGTGCTACGTTGGAATTCCTGTAAAATCTGCAAAATATAACAGTGATTAATGTTTGAAAATAACTGAAACACAAGAGACAACACCAAATATCAATGCTTTCAATGTGAGCTGGTCGGGTCTTTCAGTGGGAGATTTCCGGATGCTTTAGGTCGAACGGTGCAGTTATTTGCTGGAGAGTGTTGCTATTGAATCTGTCTTTCAGCTCCAACTAGTTTCATGGAATAGACTCCTTGCACACGTCACAGATGACCCTGTATCTGTGTGGTGTACTTCATGCTACATAAATACATCTGCTTTGTCTATCACTTGCCGCACTACACCAAGCTGAACGCAAAAGGTAGGCGTGAATATTCCCTTTCCAGTAAAATCTTTAGATCATTTAACTGCGAAATTAAATTTGTGGTGCCCTTGTGCAGCACCTACAGTTACATATGATACTAATTTCTAATTATAAAAGACATAGTCCACGACACAAAAATATTGAGCCAACGAATTGTTCCATTCAAAACAGGTCAAACTTTGTTTCAAAGAGGAGGAATGTGCAATTTGCTCTTTTGTAAATGATAAAAATGTTAAATCTCCTTGAATTTGTAATTTCCCCTAGAAGCGAATTAAAATGCACAGTGACCAAATGCACAAAATTGCTTGCATGACGTGTTTGTTCAGAAGGTTGCGACTGATGTGAATGAGGTGGATGTCACATCAATTAGCTCAGTGCGCTTTCCGTCTCCTGTACAGGAGCTTTCACACCAATCATCAATACACATGGACAGTTCGAACATTTTGCAAAACTGATCGCTGCATCATGTGGAAAATGGGATATGCAGCAATTTACTGCATAACGGACATTTTTACCCGCATTGGCAACGGTTGGTATTCCTCGTAAGTTACTGGAGTTAGCTATTATATATGAACTCTTCTTGCTGCACCTGCTGCACTGTAGAATAGTCGCCCTGAAACCCATTACAGATGATGCCTCGCTTGATGAGTGTTTCCAGATTGTTCAGGTTTCACCGTTATGTTTTTTTCTGACAATGTTGATTGTTTTTTTTATTTATGGTTCTTCTGTCAATTAGAGCAATTTAATTAGTTCTAATATTTGTATTGGTCCAGCAATTAACTTTTTCCGAGGTTCCCAAGCGTTCCACGTGTGTATTGTTCATGGTTTGAGTCTGCATCAATGTAGAAACTTGGAACTTGACAATGGAGAAAACATTACCGTCGCCACATCTCTTTCTGTGAGATCTCCAGTTTATTTGCGAAATGTAGGTCGTTTTTTGAAAAAAGGAGCAAATTAGAACCCATTTTTCTACATATTTGTCCAAACCTCTTTTCAATTTCAACAATAACATTAAAATAATATCGTTTTCCCTCTTTGCCTTCTTTTGCTAATTTTCGTTTTAAATCCTTGGTTCCTCTTCCTAAGTATGTCTACCTGAAGAAGCAGTCTCCCTGAGTTCGTTTTATTATCACTATGCACGCTCCCTTTGCATTATCACTTTCCATGATGGACACGATCTCTAAGACTGTGGCGACCAGCCGCTCACGGGCAAACATGCCGTGTATTTCCAGACCCCGCTGAAAACGGTTGCAAGGTTCTTAACACAACGTCACTCCTGTCCACCGTTGACCTCCAGCTGAAGTGCAGCGGTGGAGTTCGGGCGTACTGGACTTCCACTCTGAAGTCCCAAGCGATCATGATGCGATATGGGATCAGAAGAATGGGAGCCAGTCAGCACGGTATAGCGCATTTTTGCGCATGGAAATCAAATCAAACGGATAACGTTTTGTGTCCTTGAAACTAACTATTTTCTTCCTCCCAGTTAATTTAACGGCGATTGTGGTCATGACTCGGTGATAGTGCGGACTCACCAAATGTATCACCAGTTACGTGGTGGGAATGGAAACTGCCTATTTAATGGTTATTATTTTTGCTGTTGCACTGGAGCAGATCAATAAAATTTATGGTTATGCGTGTTGTCTTTTCATTACTCCGATTTTCATCGTGAAACTTGTCCTGAGGCTCGCCACCATAGACTTCTGTTTGGCTCGCGGTGATTTAAAATTCGATGGCTGTATCGCAATTTTTTTTTGAAAAACACCGAGAACCATATTGCACCGAGAGAACAGCGATTGTGTGATTGTAATTATGGGTATAAGGAGCTGTGCGAAGTATGCTCTATATTACTTTTCAGTAGAACCTTACAGTATCATTGACAAAGTCCCCTGGCACTGAGTCACTAAGGCGGAATATTTTGCTTCATCAGTGTGGAAAGTATACCAGCTGTTTATCAGCATCAATACACCTTCATTGCCAATCGCGTTAATTCTATTGTTCAATAGTTTCTCCGTCAGACATATTATAGCTGCAAATAGAGTCCGCCTTGGACTCCAGAGAGCAGCAAGAATCAGCATTCAGGGCTGGAGAATCGGAGAAAATGAATGATTTCGTCGTTTGTTCTGCTAGCCAATTTCCTGTTTTTGTACTTGTTATGAACTGGCAGGTTCAATTTGTTTTTACACAGGCAGATATTTGAATATCCTGACATATATCCTGCAACAGTTTGGGTTCATGTTGCAAGGTCTCTGCACCTGCACCAACCCATGTATCTACACACTGTCACAGAGGAAATTCAGGGAGCAGCTGAAAAATGGTGTGAAACATCTGGTCGCATCAACTGGGCGACTTTGTGTCCGAAACGGAAATCCAGTTGCAACTTTTATTGAGAGTCTACATAAAAGTTCTGAAAGGTTCGTACGTTTGATAGACGTTGAAAAAAATCCATGTACCCTGGTGTAATAAGTTAGTAGCCCGACTGTTCTGGCAAAAGCAGCATCGTTAATTTCGTTAGGTGCGGCACATGAGCCATCGAATTAAGTGCCGATGTTGTTACTGTTTCATTCGTAAAATTATCACTAAAATCCTACAATTACTGCGGTATTCTGGACCAGAGAATTATGTACCTGCGATTTTATTGTTACATTGGTAGATTTATATGAAAAAATCACTCATGTATCGATCCCTGGAACATGAATGTAGCAGAAATGTAACGGGAAAGCAGAGATGGCATCAGACAAGATGATCCGGAGTGTATCTGTTTCCCATGCAAATACTGCACAAAAGGAAATGTTGGATCATGCCCATTCATTGAGGAAAGTTCCAGTCCGTAACACAACCGAATCATGTAAAACATTGGTCTGACCCGGAATTGGTCATGTTTTGCAGAACTTGCTGTACATATGCAGTGGAAGGAGGCCAGTATCAAAAATGTATCCGTGTCACTGACTGATATCTTGGGGGGAATTATTATGTATCTCATCGAACTTGTTTCTTACTCAACTTACCTCGTATTCCAGACGAGGAATTCGACCAAATTCTTTGTCTCAAAGCGCCGGAATCCATTCCGCACCTTTTTATCCATGCATATTTTTCCACGTTTTTGGACAGGGAGTTTATTTAGATTTCCTTTGAATTAATTACCTATCATTGAAGCTTCTTGAAAACGGGGCCACTCTCTGCCATAGGTGTCTGTAATGGAATTTATAGATCAGGTAGGTTAATTAGTCTGGGTAAATAAGGGAATCGGCGCCAACGAATTAATGCCCGTATCTGACGTAGGGTCTTGGACAGGAAATGTTAATTCTGATTCTTTCCCCACGTATGTTGCTTTGCGTGCTGAGTATTTTTGGGCATTTTGTCGTTTCCCTTTCCGATTTTTTATTACCAGTACAAGTTCACTTTAATGTTATGACTCGAAGCGTTCTTCCATCGCCAATATGTTGAATCGTGTATGTTCAAATCGAACGGGGGAAACCTTGTGACAGTACATCGTGTGTCTGTCGAGAAAATAACTGTTATTTGGTTTTTGCACAGTCCTGAAAGTTGAGTTTCTGTATCCAGCCTCTCAAACACGTTCGGCGAGATATTTGACAGATATTAATTGGAAAAGAAGTGAGTTTGTGCTTGTATCGACTGGAGCACAAAAGGGTGAGGGCTGATTGAGGGATTCTTGACAGGGGGTGTGTGGTTCAAATGCTTTTTTTCCCATGTGGGAAAATCGAAAATAAGCAGCCACTTGTTAAATCTACCTGTATATTTCTAGTGACGACCTTGTTGCTCTCATGAAATGATGAATGAAAGGCAGGAGTGGCCCTATCCGCCACTCAATTCGCTTACGTCATTTAACAAGCACATGGGTGTTCCCTTAGTTTTAATCAAAACGAACAACATGGAAAAGTGATGCACTGGACACGTCATCCGGCCCACGATTCTGTGCCGATATTGATGCCAATTTATTGTAAGTGGCCTCCTTCTGTGTATCATCCGTATCCCTCCAAATACACGAGTCTACATAAAAGCCTCCTAAACTCCACCAAACTGCCAGTTTCCATTACCACACTAAGTATCCCATTCCGAAGAGCTGCCACTTTTTGCGTAAATAACTTGATCCTCAAGTCACGTATAATCTGCCACCCCTAACCTTAAAAGTATGTCCCTGGTATTCGACATTTCTAGACTTGTTACAGTGGCATGCAAATGTTTGGGCACTCTTGGTCAAAATTTTTGTTGCTGTGAATAGCTAAGCGAGTAAAAGATGACCTGATTTCCAAAAGGCATAAGTTTAAAGATGACACATTTCTTTAATAGTTTAAGCAAGATTACTGTTTTTTATTTCAATCTTTTACAGTTTCAAAATAACAAAAAAGAAAAAGGGCCCGAAGCAAACTTTGGGCAACCTGCATGGTCAGTACTTAGTAACACCCCCTTTGGCGAGTATCACAGCTTGTAAACGCTTTCGGTAGCCAGCTAAGATCTTTCAATTCTTGTTTGGGGGATTTTCGCCCATTCTTCCTTGCAAAAGACTTCTAGTTCTGTGAGATTCTTGGGCCGTCTTGCATGAACTGCTCTTTTGAGGTCTATCCACAGATGAACAATGATGTTGACGTCGGGGGACTGTGAGGTACATGACAAAACCTTCAGCTTGGCCTCTAGTTCATTGTGGATTTTGAGGTGTGTTTATGATCGTTATCCTGTTGTAGAAACCATCCTGTTTTCATCTTCAGCTTTTTTAGACAGACAGTGTGATGTTTGTTTCCAGAAATTGCTGGCATTTAATTGAATTAATTCTTCCCTCTACCAGTGAAATGTTCCCCATTTCACTGGCTGCAACACAAGCACAAAGCATGATGGATCCAGTCCCGTGCTTAACAGTTGGAGAGGTATTATTTTCATGAAACTCTGCATCCTTTTTTCTCCAAACTTTCCTGCATTTTCACCACAAAATTCAGCATCAGAAGTTTGCAAAGGAACATCTAAACAAGCCTGATGCATTTTGGAAACAAGTCCTGTGGACTGATGAAGTTAAAATAGAACTTTTTGGCCACAATGAGCAAAGGCATGTTTGGAGAAAAAACGATATAAAATTTCTTGAAAATAACACCTCTCCAACTGTTAAGCACGGGGGTGGATCGATCATTCTGTCTCCCTATATCCCTTTCTTTTTGATCTTATTGCTTAACACCCTCACAATCAGACGTATTGTAGTGGCCAGTAGAGTCCGCAGGGGGCTCCGGGGCCGCAGCAATGGAGAGAATGACAAAGACCCGGAGATGGAGAACCGAAAGAAATCCATCGTTTTACTCTTCAGTATAACCGGCAGTTTCACATTGTTGTGGGTAACACGTGGTATTTCATGTCTATCAACGAATTTCAGTGATGTACAGTTATTCTTCTACGGATCCCCGTTATTTCACAGAAAACACTGCAGCTTCTCAGTTCCTGCACCAACACATGTATTTACACCGTGGCTCAGAGGAAATTCCGAGAGGAACTGAAGAACGCGGTGAAATACCCGCAGAATCGGATTGTGAAACTTTGTAAATCATGGAAAAGAATTGTGTAAAACACGATATTTAAATCTACCTCCATGATCCTAACCATACATCCCCCACAAGACAGGAGGAGTTAATTATGTTATGAAAAGAGCAAAGAAAAAAACAGGCATATACAGCTGACCCCGCAGTAGCTAGGGCCTCACCCTCCCAGGGATATCCCCTTTGTGCAACACTTCCCTCCACCACTCGCCCTACAGCTCGATAAACTCGTTACATCTTCTTCCCAGTTCCGACACAATGCATTGGAGTTAACTGTTTCTCGTTCTGCAGATGGTGCCTGAGCTGTTGTGTGAATCAATATTTTCTATTTGTGTTTAAGACCGCTCTCGTCTCAACACTTTACTTTCTTCTTTAAATCTTTTTGTATTTCACCTCTTTGTTGATGGTCCTTGCGCTGTACTCTCTCTCTCTCTCTCTCTCTCTCTCTCTCTCTCTCTCTCTCTCTCTCTCTCTCTCTCTCTCTATCTATCTATCTATCTATCTATCTATCTATCTATCTATCTATCTATCTATCTATCTATCTATCTATCTATCTATCTATCTATCTATCTATCTATCTATCTATCTATCTATCTATCTATCTATCTATCTCATGCCGTCGAAGTTCGATAGGTGATGCAAATGGTAAGTGCCATTCTTGTTTATTCCATGCAAGAAATAACCCACAGCATGGCTATACTTGAAATCGCATGGAATATGTTATCGCGTAAGAAATTGGTTGTGGGATTGTCATAAATAAACGCATGTCTCAATGTACGGAACTAGACTGCATGGCTGTCAGTGAATTGTCTGCTTAATCAGCTCTCATTTTGCTGAGGTCAGAACGATAAGTGATACTATGACACGGGAATCACGTTTCATCCAGCGAGTAAATCAAGCCGTCCGCCCCTCCACCACACAGTTGACGTGCACAACTGAAATAAAGGGTATATCAACTGTCATAGTCTGGGTATCTCAAAGGAACAACTTCAGCTCGTGACTTCTGCGCTCAGCGTGAGTGTGTTAACTTCAGGAATGTGAATGAGGGCGAACATGCACCAGCCTGCACCGAGGGTTGACAGTAGAGACAGTCAGCATCTTAAAATTCCTGGGCGTTCATATGTCGGATAACCTGTCCTGGGCCCTGCACATAGATGCAATCAAAAGGAAACCGCTCCAACGTCTTTACTTTGTTAGGAGGTTAAGGAAGATCGGCTTTCAACGAACACTAACAAACTTCCACACATGTACTGTTGAAAGTTCACTTAGAATCTGGCCATCTATCTGCCTCCGATTAGCGTATGATTGCCTTTGTTACATTAATGGCCAAACGATCCATTTTGCTTAAATGGAAGGATCCAATACCCCCTACTACTTTTCAATGGTTCTCTCAAACTATATCATGTTTAAACTTGGAAAAAATTAGGAGTGGTACTGTTGATCCTTCGCTTAAATTTGAGTAAGTTTGGAGTCCATTTATTCAATATTTTCCCATGATATAGATCCCCTTATAATAAACTTTCAATTTAGAGTAACGGAGTTGACGACATGATATTGCTCTGTTTCTACTGAGAAATTTTAGTCCAGTTTTTTTTGTGTTTTTAAAAATTTTTTTTTCCTTAGCTTAGTTTGGTTTGATATATTGTTTATAATTTTTTCTTATTGTTTTGGGGATTTTTTTCTTTCTTTTATATTTTATAATAAATCTTTTTCCTTTATATGATATTCATTCACTAACAGATCGTTGGATCTACAGATTTTTTTTTATATTTTCTTTTTCTTTATGATTATCCATGTCATGATTGTTCTCCTGATCTCTGTATTACATGTATAAACATAGATATATTAATCTGTATTAATTTGAAAACTAATAAAACGATTGAAAAATTAAAGTTTTCGGACTGGTTGCATCATGGTCTAGTACGCCAATTCAAATGCGCAGGAACGTAAGAAGCTGCAGAGAGTAGTGGTCACTGTCCAATGCATTACGGGCATATTGCTCCCTTCCATTGGTAGTATTTGCAGGAGTCGCTGCCTCAGGAAGCCAACATACATCATCCAAGATCCCTAGACTCTGGGCCTTGTCATCTTCTCGCAGCTGCCATGGGGCAGGAGGTACAGTAACCTGAATTCCCACACCACCAGATACAATAACAGTGACTTCCCTTTAACAATTCGGATCTTCAACCATTCGGCACATCCATCATCATTGGAGTTCAGCAACACTGTGACCACTGGAATCACTTTGCAGTAAAATGTAATTTATTGTTGTTATTTCTTCTTCCTTGTAAACACAGTTTTAATTTATGTTGAATTGATTTTTTTTCTTGTCAATATCGGTTATATGATGCTATGTACCTGTGGTACTGCTAGACGTAAGTTTCTCATTGCACCTGTGCATGCATGTAATTGTGCATTTGACAATAAACTCGACTTTGACTTTGACTGAACAGTGATTGCTACCGAATGAACAGTGCAGGCAGAGGTCATTTGGTGCGAGTGATGAGCACCACAGTTGCCGATTCACATTAATCCCCTGCCACTTAGGCTCATTACACTCTGCCAGATTCTATCTCTGTAATTATCTTCATTATCCCCTGCACACCAGTCCTTGAAGACAGGCTTTCTTCCCCAACTGTTCTTTGAGCAGGCGCTTTCTGTATTTTCGGCACTTGTTCTGTAAATTAGGAACTCCAGACATTCTAACAGGAGTTATTGATGACAGTTGTGTTCAGGGACACGGATTTGGAGTCGCTCAGATGTTGAAACTTTTGCTGTCCTTGGATCCGTCATCAATTCTCAAGAGGCTCCAATCACAGATACCAGTCCGCACAGTGCCACTATTTCATTCGCCTCTCATGAAAAGAAAAGAGTCCCACCTAATTCAATGTCGCGGCGGAAAAAAAAACACAGAGTGCATTGAGGGGACCGGGAGCCGGGGTAGATATAAACTGGCGGGTATAAATCTGGTGTGTCGCAGATGAAGCAAATATGATGAAAAGTGGGAAATGGGGACTATTCACAAACTTCAAATGATCATTTCCTTTAATGTTCAATCATACCTTAACATTTTTATATAACCCCTCATCCAAATGGTTAGAGAGGGAGAACGGAACAGCGGCTTGTCGCCCTCAAGTTTCACCCTCTGTTCCTTTCCCTATAAAAGGGAGTGGACAGAAGCTGCTGCTTCCAGGTACCGTGGATAAAGGGACCCTCATATCAACAGCGCAGTGAGGTTTTGCCATATGTACATGTTGGGTTGGAGAAATAGACTTCCAGAGCCGGTGAAACATAATCCTCCAGGACGGTCCCAGATCAATGTGCTGTATCCCACAGCACACAGTTCCGGAATTAGGTATAACTCGAGTTCCACAGAGAGATCCTCCCCCAGACTCAGGACAGGGCATAGTGAGAGAACCGCCCTCTGCAAATGCAATTGCAGTTCCAGAAAAACATTCACACCCAGCCGCAGTGAAGCAACTCCACTCTTCCCAAGTCTTGGACTGTCCCAGACCTGGACTGCGCCACAGTGGCTACAGGCCCAGCCCACTCTGGGTGTTGTGCTGTATATCTCCTCAGTGCCGGGAATGAGTCGTCGTTAATGAGTGTGTGTGTGTGTGTGTGTGTGTGTGTGTGTGTGTGTGTGTGTGAGAGAGAGAGAGAGAGAGAGAGAGAGAGAGACAGAGACAGAGACAGAGACAGAGACAGAGACAGAGAGACAGAGACAGAGACAGAGACACAGAGAGACAGAGAGACAGAGACAGAGAGACAGATAGGGATAAAGACAGAGACAGCAAGCATGTTAAATTTGCAAAATGCAAATTGGATCTGTGGGAGACAACCAGCATATCAGACTGTGTCAAAGAAGAGGGAAAAGGGAGGAATTGAGCTCATTTTAAACATAGATTATCAAAGCCGAACTTCTGGGTCTTGCGTCAGCCAGGAACGTGCACTCCCTGAAGTCGTCGCACTCAAGACCGAGATCTGAAGGCTTGCAACGTGCTGACACGAGTGCGCATGTTCCGGACCTGAGACTGTCGTTGGACCTCATTGCAACATTGCAGGATTTCCATGATCTGTATTTTTTTTTTAACATGTTCAAGTTAAAAGTAACACTCTTCTCAATTTCCTCTACGTATCAGTCATTTCATTCCAAGATTGGGAAGGCACCGGATACATTACTGAACACATTCAATCCGAAGTAAATCCTAACTCAGTACCCAGTAGCTCCAGGCTTTATTGCTTTGCTTTTTAACTTCATTATTCGTGGAGACTTTGGATTTACACCCCTGGCCTCACTCTCGGAACACAACAGAGAGAACACAATAGTAACCTCTCGACGTATTCATTTCAGTGACAATCACAGCTGGACAATAAATATACAGCGACGTTTCTGTCCGGCAATAAACATTAACGTGGTATTCTCGGCTGTGTAACTCTATTGTCCGCTGTATCAAACAGTTGTCTGTTGTGTAATGACGTTCGCTGTTGTGGAAGTGTTTTTTTCTGCTGTTTGATGGCGTTCTCTGTGGGGCAATCTGTCCTTCGCTCCTCCTTCATCATTCACTGTCATGGGTAATCTGTTTTTTATCTGTGTGACCTTCCCTGCGCCTATCGTAGACACGAGAAAAGCAATCCAGACGCAGACAGACAAGTACAACTCAGCCTGAAGTCTTGGGATGTGTGGAGGGCCTTGATCCTGTCGTCGGTAACTCTTTCCCTCATCGCTTATTTAACCCGTCTGCGTATTTTATTCAATTGACAATTAGGAATCGGAGTTCTGGGCATACTCCGCATGCCAGACGGAAGATGAGGAATGAACAATAGAAGCAACCATTCCTCACAACAAGCCAGTTCTGACACAAGGAGACAGAAGACAGAATGAAAATCAACAGCAACAGCATTGCACTTGTTACAATCACAATCTGCAACTTCATGGCCCAACATATTGCCCACTCCCTCTACCTTCACCATCAAGCCAGAAGATCAACACTCGCTCCATGTCGTGTGCAGCACCATTAGGTATGTCCTGGAATGACAGAGCAAGAATGTGCACCTGAAAGGCAGATGGACATCCATGCCAAACAGCATAACCAGCATTCAGTGGTCAGAGCTGAACGATCCGCACCAACGGATCAGATCTGAGCTCCTCAGTCCTCTCACATCGAATCGTAACTGGTGGTGGACAATTAAACAACTCATTGGAGAAGGCTCCACAAATAGCCCCATTTTCAATATTGCGGCAGACTATCACATCAGTGAAAAAGTGAAAGTTGAAGCATTTGCAAGAATCTTCAGCCAGATTTTGTTTCAATCTACCTTTTCAGTCAAGCCCAGCACGCGCGTAGAAACACCAATAGCTGTAGGTTCCCCTCCAATATGATCTATTACCCATCAAAATCAGTCTATCCGCTCACCTACTCCCAGTCTAACCCTTCTACACCTGATTAAACGCAAGACTTTGGAACAAGTCGCCGACGTTTCGTTGTCATTGAGTCTAAATTCTGGAGCGTCCCGCTGAAAAGAGACGTTGGGTGCCCGTAGTATCAATAAACCTGACTGATCACCTCATGAAGTCCAGTTGTGTGTGTGTGCATGTGTACGTGTGTGTGAATGTTTTGGGAGTACGCGCTTAACCTTACTGCAATGCAGTTGCACGTGAATGAACAAAACTAATCTTTCATGTGCCTTGAAATATTGCCGTGTCAGGGACAGATGTTTCATGTTATCATTAAGAATTTGTAAGAACATACAAATAACTGTTTCCTTATGATCTTCAGTTCAGGATATGTTTGAGGAAATCAGTAACATTTAGACATGAATCAGCAGGAGTTAGCATGTTCAATGAAATTGAGGACACGTGACACATAAAGTTCAGCATGAGCCTAGTTTGAGTCAGCATTATCCCCAAGGGTACGATTTCTGTTGCTGAGTTTTAAGGAACTGTTTCAAATTTCGCTGAAAACATCAGATTCCAAGCTGCTGAAGTAATATGTTTGTTCAAGTAACCGAAAATGACACAAATGAACACGTTTGCTGAGGCTTCGTGCACTATATAAATCGGAGTCTATTGACTGACTCATCTCAGTGTACCTGTCGACAGCTGCGGTTTCCAGAGCGCTAGAGGACCAGGTCAATCATACAAATGGGTCATGTGTCAGTCACTCCTTCAGCGTCTATTTTCTATGTATTCCTTGCGGCAACAGCAATTACTGGTATTCTGTTCTGTCTCTTGTAAAAGGCGATAGTATTAACTGTTTTATTATATTTTAAATTGCTTCTCTCGTTGCTGGTTTTTCACAGCCTGCTGTTTATTTTTTACCAGTTTAATGATGGAATGTTGAAAACCTTCGTTTTCTCTGTTCCGTTCAGGTTATTAGAAATGCAATCGGCATCCTTTAACCAAGCAAGGAGTTGCTGCTGCATTATCATCTGTACAGATCTGTCATTACCTTGTCTCAATGCACGGGTCGCATCGCCGCAGTTGCTTTCCTGGTGTGAAATTCATGTGCTCCTATTTTCTGAATTATGTTTTTGATAGATGTCCAGGTCGCAAAGAGCCAAATTAATGCCCAAACCATTCCAAATAATATATCACGCTTTATCTGTTTTCCTACATATTTGTTACTTTAGTTTTAAACCTTCAGTAGCATAGTTTCACTGTGTGGGTTATCAAATACTAAGAACTGAACAAGATTTCCTGCAGACTCTTGCGCCGTTCCTTCATTGCGGTTAAATTATCCGCATGACACTGGAAATTAATCTGGTTCAAAGGTTCACAGTTTATCATATTGCAACTCAGAATGGACCCATAGCAATGAAGAAAACCTTCCATAATTGTAAAATAAATATTGCAACAGTAACGTTGGTGTTAGTCAGTTTGACAATGTCACTGCCTATCGTTGCACTTCGGACAAGACAAACTAATCCGATGTCTGATGGGAAGAGCCCTTTGGTTCTCTTCTTTCCGCTCGCTGACTTCCAAGAGAACACTGTGGGTGACCGGGAGAGTAAATGATTCACAGCCGTTTGACCACAAAACAAACTGTGTGAATCGCATCACGACATTTCATGCTTGGTGAATGGACCACCAGCACAGGATGTGGCCATTGAGCCGGGGGTGAGACGGAACATTAAGAATTTGGTGCAATGGCAGGAACGGATAGAGGAAAAGTTTACCATGTACGACTGGTAGAAGGAATGTCCCTGAAGGAGAGAAAGATTGATCCGAACACATCAGTTTTGGGATACTTGCGAATGCGACTTTTCCGACAATCTCAATCTGCTTTCAGGGATTTTGTGGTTGAGTGAAGCGAAACATTTCTTATTTATATTAGCTGAATTCATGATCCCACCGACATCTATCGTATTCTGGATGTAATGTCAACAGAGTACATTGGAAAGCGTGGATTGAATTAAGTAACCTACCTCATGCCTGCAGTCCGTGGTTCAGGTCGTCACAAACTGCCACGCATGCGTGATCGAATTCATAATTTGGTAAATGGATGCCAGAGCATTTGTCCTGCCGCCAGATGCGGACCCATTTATCGTTATTAATGACGAGATAGAAGGATGTGGAAGGATAACGAGATGACGGCTTTCAGAACAATCTTCGTCTCTGCTTATTTCCTTGTAACAAAGTCCATCACACATGCCGATCAACACCGCCTTATTCTCTTACCACCAAGCTATTCGGCGGACAAACACAGAAGATGCTGCAGGAGGTCAGGGGATCAGGCAACATCTATGGATGGAAATGGACTATCAGAATTTCGGGTCTCGACCCATTAGCTGTCCCGCTGAGTTTCTCCAGCATCTTGTATGTCGCTACAGATTCTCGGATTTGCAATCTCTTGTGTATACCACGACAACTTCTGTTGCACATTTCCAAATCCTTTCCCCTTAAGCTGTCCCGGTTTCATCCCACTAGCTCAACATTCAGTAGCCTCTTTCAACAACACGGATCTACAAACAAGCAATTGAAGTCAGCCGACAAAGATCTGCAAATAGAAAGGAGCGTGCAAAATAGAACATTAGCTATTTCAACAGGCAAAATTAAACAAAGAAAATGTGAACCCTGACGGATTTTAGAGCTTTGAATACAGGAGAGCTGAGGGTCTAACGCGTGAATGGCAAAAGGCCAGCGTTCCCGTACAGAAAATAATTACTTGAGGCAATAACGATAAATCCGAGAAAATTGAATACAGAAATAGGGAGGTTATGATTCAGTGATTCAGGACATCACTGCGACAACATGAAAAGTCCAGGACCCCATGGTTCTTTATTTAAGGAAGGGTGACAAAACTTTCCAAGTAATTCATACGTATACAGGTTATGAGGGGATGGTTTCTGATTAAATGATGTACAGGCCAGACTTGTATCCCGAGATTTCCAGAGTGATGGAGGACGATGGAAACAGGTAAGTTGCCGAGGATCCTGATACGATGGATGGCCAGTTTTAACAGAATATGTAGAATTGGGAATCTCTCTTTAATAATATTAGGATGGCAAAATGAAGATAGAGAAGACGCTATGTTTTTTTTTCACTCGGTGTCTGGTGAGTCTTTGAAACTGCTTCTCAAATAAAAAAAATGTAAATGGGGATCTTCAACATACTTACGGCGAGCCTTCACAGATACTTGCTCAGATGGGGAAACGAAGTTACCGCGGGGAGCGGGGATTGTGGGTTCAGATTTCAACCCGTTCAGCCAACATCTCATTAAATGGCGGAACAGATTTTAGGGCGGAGTGTTCCGATGCTACCTCTAAATCCGATGTCCCTATGTAAGTCTGTAAGTTTAGTGACAGTCCCCGAAGGAACTCCTCAACCAGGCAACAAACCAACCGCCGTTCGCCAGTTGTCCCCCTTCCTGCCCATCAGTGCGGAACTACATCCGGGATTCACCATTTGCGTTCCGCTCCGGGAAACTCCCTCAACCTTCCTCAACACCACTGCGCCTTCGCACTGTCCTTCGTACAGATTAGCTTCTTGTTTCATACACCTGGCTCTCTCCTTTCTCTCTCTCTCTCTCGCTCATTCTCTCTCTGTCTCTGTCTCTGCGTTTGCCTCTCTTCCTTTCTCTCACTCTGCCCCGCTCTCTCTTCTCTCTCTCTCTCTCTCTCTCTCTCTCTCTCTCACACACACACACACACACGCACGCACACACACACACACACACACACACACACACACACACACACACACACACACACACACACACACACACACACACAAACAAACACATACATACACTCACTGATAACCAATAAAGGTTTTGAATTCTTTGCCAGTCGTTGTCTTTTCTGAAAGTGATGCCCGGGTCAATGGCCCAGTTTCCTTATTTCGATGCAAGAAGACAAAGGAAAATGTTTACTGACAACCAACGAACTCATGTTATGTTTCTGGCTCACATCAGTTATTTCTCGATTTCCTTTTCTCTCTGTTGTAGTCAAATTGGTGGCGATTGTGATTCTGTCCCGAGGAAAGTGTGGTCTCTCCAAATGTATCACTCGCTACCTGGTCGGAATGGCAGCGGCCGATCTCCTGGTGGTGATCACTGACGTCATATTACGGTGGATTCCTCTGATATATTTCCGAGGTTCATTCCTGTTCATTACTCCGGTGTGCCGTCTCATTTACTTCCTGATTTTTTCATCCACCGTGGTGTCTGTCTGGCTCACAGTCGCTTTCACATTTGATCGATTTGTAACTCTCTGTTGTGAGAAGCTGAAAACAAAATATTGCACCGACAGAACGGCGGCTGTGGTTATCGGGACAGTGAGTGTGCTGGGCTGCTTGGAGAGTGTCCCCTGGTACTTTACGTTGATATCTGGCTTAATTATTAACGATCTTCCCTGGCGCTGTGTCAATAAACCAAGCTTTTACACATCAGCCGCCTGGGCGGCATTTGACCTATTCCATCGCATTTTAACCCCTTGTGTTCCGTTTTTTCTGATTTTGCTGCTCAATGTTCTGACGGTCAGACGAATCTTAGCGGCCAGCAGAGTCCCCCGGGAGCTCCGGGGCCGCAGCAATGGTGGGAATGATAAGGACCCGGAGATGGAGAACCGAAGGAAATCCATCGTTTTACTCTTCAGTATAACCGGCAGTTTCATATTGTTGTGGGCAACACAGGTTATCTTTTACATGTATAAGCGAATTACCCAATATTATTATTACTCCCCCTATAGTCCGGTATACGTCATAGAAAGCACAGCAGCGAAGCTTCAACTTCTGAGCACCTGCACCAACACGTGTATTTATGTCCTGACCCAAAGCAAATTCAGAGACGAACTGAAAAACGCGGTCAAATACCCAGTCAATGTGATAGTTAGAGTTATTAAACAATAAAAATAACATGTTGTAGATTACAAGCTCAACGTCCTTCTTTACCTCATTGCACCTCACCTTCTGTTGGGCGCTCTAGTTTCTCGGCTTTCTTTCAGAGTGTCCATAGAATTTCCCCAAAATACAATGTATGAAAATGAAGCAGAGGATGTCTACCTATTTACAAGTGGGTTAGCGAAGCTCAAGAAACAGCTCATAAAGGTGATGGTTCTCTCACATGCCGAATGTCCTTCTGTTCTGTTTCTTGATGGAGACCGCTTCAATCGAATGCCACCCTGAGTTGAAAGACATTTTATTACAAGGGTCCCAATGTATAGATCGGGGTTTTGACTGTGAGCAGTTGCACCCTGTCTAAGCAGTCGGTCTGCCGTGATAATAAAATAACCATAACCTACTTATTATTCTCAGTCGCGAGGTTAAGTTATTGAATAGATTTGCAACTGCGCATGCCCCTTGGGCTTCACTGTTCTAACTGTTGCCTAAGACGTTCAGTGACCATTCAGTTTGATCATGAGAATGTTGACCCGGTTCTGATGTAAAGCAAGGGAAACGCTCACCAGCTGAAACAATGTGGAACTGTGATAAAATGGAAAATAGCGATGTCCAATGACTGGGCAGCAGACACACGGATGTTGGGCCAGCTGGCAACAGCATGTGGCGCAGGCCTCTGTCACCTTCCTTTGAGTAGAGGCTGCGCTGAAGGCATTCGAAACCCCAATGTATTCCACTCTCGGTAACCTACCAGTGAGGTAATTCAATGAAACCTACAATCTCCACGAGTCAAAGGAAGAGATTGTAAAGCGTGGGGTATGCAGAGAAGCAACACCTTCACTAACTGCAGTGAAAATCGCTCGACAGTGTCATGTTATAAATGTGCCGCTACTCATAATGTACAACCCAAATCAGAAGAAGGGGGAAAAGTTCAGAGATAGCAAGTCCCTGAACGTCAATGGAATGAGTAAGAATGCATTCTTTTGCGGACTGAAAGGGATTGAGCTTGGAGGGAGCGAGGGACCTTCCATCAGTCGAACAGTCTTTCTTGTCTGATTTTCTTCCTCTTCTGGTCTGTTCATCGACGAATTTAACCAGACTAACAAACGTGGGGAGAGCACGACTGAGAAGAACAATCCCTGGGTGTTGTTGGAAAGGTGTGCATTTATTACACACCTATATTTAAACTCAGCATGGTGCAGTGAACTACTTTCCCACAACAGTTTCTCATGTGCAGTAATCGTTCTTCCATATTGGATATCTTTAATGTTCTGAGACTGAATGCCATCCAAAGGAGTTTGACGTTAATGACATTCTCTTGGATCTTGAGTCACGTCGGCCAGTACAGATCACGACAGGACTTTCTTTTCTCAGATCCACCATTCAACTAACCTGATTTAACAAGTGGATGCATGTAATTAACAATCAGAAGCCATAAGCTGGATAAATTGAAAATTAGTTCAAAGCTGTGACGGTATTAACAGAGAGGTAGCGGTAAGAGGGTGTTCCCGAAACAACAGCATGGAGAGCATTCATCTAGTGGATTGATGAGATAAGATGATCTGTGCCTTTTGAAACTGTTAGATTTCTGATTAAGCTGGATGATTATTAAACAGTATTCTGTTAGCCGCTCGTGATATTTCATATATTTGTGTTAAAATTGGAATCAAAATGCACCTTCCACTCTAAATTCACATTGAACATGAGAGCGCAAAGAGCGGATTTTTTAACGAATGAGCAAACGGGGTAAACATTTCACGGTGTGAACGGTGTTAACGTAGCATCACCGGAAAAGGGAGGAGAGAATAATCCTTACTTTTCTGCGTGTAATTCGCACACCGCAGGAGGAGAGAATCTACTCGGCTAACCATCAACATGAAAGCTGAGGCGGTTCCGGTTGGAATCATAACGGCAGCAAAATTATCGCGAGCCGGGGCGGTAATCTTAAAAACGGGAAGTCAATTCCCATCCCCCATAATTATGATATTACTTATTCCATGCACAAGTCGTGAATGGAGAATAAAATAGCTTTGGGATCCATAATTTGAGGCAGTGACGGCAGACTACATATGAACCAGTTCTCCGCCCCACGACCATTTGATTTCTACGGAGGTGGAGATTGTCTTGTTCTCCTCTTTTGTGTGTTCAAAATAAAAAGATCATTTGTGATTGAATAAGGAAATCAAGCACGTAATTGGAAAGGACGGGGTCCGATGTCAAAGCCAACATTTGGGAATCAACTGCGAAACGACTCTTCTAATTCTTGAATGTTTAGTTTTCGCTCCCTCCCCACCTCCCCATCTCTTCCTCCACTCTGTCTCGCTCTCGTTTTTTCACTCGCTTACTGCATCTCTCCACACTACAGTTTCACAAGAAGAAAACCGTGAGTCCTGAAAGGTCAAATAAAGCTGGAAAAAATTCAATCTGGAGATAAAAAACTAAGGAGCTATAAGGAACTGTGGCCGAGGACCTTCTTGTATGAACAGAAGAACCAGCCCACGCTTCCCGCGCAGCGGGGAGGAAAAGAGAGACGACATTTCTTGCAGAAAACAACAAAAAAAATGACTGACATCCCAAGGGAACGCGCACGGCATCATCGGCCAATGAACCTGGGTACCCGGGAGCACAAACGTGCTCTCGACCTCACAACTCCGCCGTCACGAGATGTTGATCGAGTACATTCACCAAATGTCCTCCAAAATAGAAAACTCATTTTTTACCTCAATCCTGTTGGATACTTCCGTCATAATGGTCACCTATAATGACCTTTCCTGAAGGTATCACAATGTCAGGCAATATAACGCGTTGTCACATTTTAACTTTTATAGACCTGGTAACATTCCAGTGAACTTTTGCTTCTCCGACCCCCGCCACACCGCTGCCCACCACCACCAATTCTCACCCCAATGTTTGCTGACTGACTTGCAGTTCCTGGAATTCCTAGCTGTTTTTCAGATGGATTCCAATTAGAATTCCATGCAGCAACACCAGTTTATGTTCTGAACTTGTAGTTACCTGCTTCTATGAGGTACAGCGATGGAGCTGAAGAGGTTGTCTCTCACAGTACCCTCAGGCGACGGATCTGCCTAGTTCATTCACCATTCAGTATAATGATGGGGGTTGTGTGTAGCTGGCTCCACAGAGTAATTTTCCTTCTGAATAATACAGTTCTGTCTGTTGCTGTGACAGGACTGTGGATTGTAATGTTTTACTCCTATATCGTACATTACTGGGGGTTGCATTGTTTGCTCCTCTGTAGTACAGTGCCTGTTGTTGAGGTGATCTATCTTCTTTCAGCTCTGAGCTCTACCTTCAGATTCCAGTGTTTCAGAGTAACAATGGGATTCTAAAACGGTTCAGCATCACTGTCCTGCCTTTGTTCCTCAGTCACTGTTTTTACAAAGATCACCTTTGCTGTCAAAGTCCCTGCCATTAGGCGGTTCATGCAGGTCCATTCCTGCACCGAGCAGTGTCAGAAGCAGGAAAACTCTTCATACAGGACAGACCCGGGTTTCAGCTGGCCTGTCTCACTGTAGTGCACTCTCCGTGTTAACTGGATGTACATCGAGAATGCAGATGCTGGAATGCTGATATAAGAACAGTGAACTTTGAAAACACTCAGCAGGTCAGGCAGCGTATAGGAAAAGAGAAATAAAGTTAATATCGCAGGTCAGAGTTGTATTCCATGTTCCCACTATGCTCTGCTTTATTTCCAGACGTTGCCTTGGTGAACGGTGTTCCAAGAGATCCAGGTGCGCGCAAAGTTCTTCGTTAATTGGTATTCGCGTTTTCTGTGCCGTGATTGACAACATTCTGGATATTTTGTTAGGTGACAGCATAAAATGATGAAAGTTGTGAAAGAAGCAAGCAGGAAGAAAAGAAAAGCCTGGGAGATCCGTATCCGTGGTAGTATGTGGGGAGAAGTTCATTGCATAATGAAAGGCAAGAAGGTTGCTGTGTTTACGGGGGTAATGTGCTCGGAAAGGAAATCACCTGGCAGAATTAATGACTGAATGGAACCTAGGAAATATTATCTATCTATCTATCTATCTATCTATCTATCTATCTATCTATCTATCTATCTATCTATCTATCTATCTATCTATCTATCTATCTATCTATCTATCTATCTATCTATCTATCTATCTATCTATCTATCTATCTATCTATCTATCTATCTATCTATCTATCTATCTATCTATCTATCTATCTATCTATCTATCTATCTATCTATCTATCTATCTATCTATCTATCTATCTATCTATCTATCTATATACATAACAGTAATGCAGGTAAATCATGTAATTTTTTAAAGTAAGAACTACATCAGCGGTCATGGATGCGAAATGAGTTGGCAAAATAGATTATATCTGTTCTGTAAGTATTGTTCACATTATGGGTACACATTGCAGCCCAATACCTGACAAATGGATGTTCGTGAGGAGTACAAAAGACGGTTCTCAAATCTGTTTGCACTTGTTGATGTCATAAGATATACAGGGATGAAGCAAACCTGCTATTTTATATCACATCCGTCCGTGGCTCTCGAGCACTCTACCAACCTGAAAGAAAAAATGGCGGCAAAACTATCCCCTAGCAGGAAAACCTGCCCTCATTTCATTTGCTATATTAAACTCACTTCATCCTATGTCCATGTGATACCACTAATGTTCAAATTGATCGGTAATTGAAGGAGATGGCGTTTGTTAAAAAAACGAACCAATGAACAAATGGTGTTCAAGTGGTTCAAATTTCGTGACACAGAACAGAACGTGCAATGTCCTGCACTCAAACTTCCCAAACAACATTCAATTCAATTCGTTGCATAGTCTGTGCCGAAACGTTACTCCGCTAGTCCCATTTACCTGCACCCAATCCATAACCTGCCAGACCTCTCCCGTCCATGTATCTATCTAATTTATTCTTAAAACTTAAGAGGGAGCCCGCATTTACCACATCAGATGGCAGCTCGTTCCACACTCCCACCATTCTGTGAAGAAGTTCTGTCTAATGTTCCCCCTAAACCTTTCCCCTTTCACCCTCAAGCCATGTCCTCTCGTACTTATCTCTCCTAATCTAGGTGGAAAGAGCTTACTCGCATTTACTCTGTCTATACCCCTCATAATTTTGTAAACGTCTATTAAATCTCCGCTGATTCTTCTACGCTCTAAGGAATAAAGTCCTAACCTGTTCAATCTTTCCCTGTAATTCAACTCCTGAAGACCCGGAAACATCGTCGTAAATCTTCTCTGCACTCTTGCAATCTTCTGCTATCTTTCCTATAGTTAGGTGACCAGAACTGCACACAATACTCCAAATTTGGCCTCACCAATGTCACCATAACATCCCAGCTTCTCTGCTCAATACTTTGATTTATGAATGCCAGGATACCAAAAGCCTTTTTTACAACTCTGTCTACCTGTGACACCACTTTCAAGGAATTATGTATCTGAACTCCCAGATCCCTTTGTTCCTCTGCTCTCCTCAGTGCACCACCATTTACTGTGAATGTCCTACCTTGATTTGCCCATCCAAAATGCAACTCCTCACATTTGTCTGCATTAAATTCTATCTGCTATTTTCTGGCTCATTTTTCCAGATGGTCCAGATCCTTCTGCAAGTTTTGAAAGCCTTCCTCGCTGTCCACAACACCTCCAATTTTCGTGTCATCAGCAAACTTGCTGATTCAATTTACCAAAATATCATCTGGATCTTTGATAAAGACAACAAACAACAATGGCCCCAGCACAGATCCCTGAGGCACACCACTAGTCACAGGCCTCCAGTCTGATAAATAATCATCCACTGCCACTCCGTCTTCTCCAACGTAACCAATTTCGAATCCAGTTTACAACCTTTCCATGGATACCTAGTGTCTGAACCTTCTGAACTAACCTCCCATGTGGAACCTTGTCAAAGGCCTTACTAAAGTCCATGTAGACAACATCCACAGCCTTTCCTTCATCTACGTTCTTGGTAACCTCCTCGAAAAAAACCCCAAGATTAGTTAAACACGAAATTCCTCGCACAAAGCCACGCTGACTATCTTTAATCAGCCCTTGGCTGTCCAAATACTTGTATATACGATCTCTCAGAACACCTTCCAATAAGTTACCTACTACTGATATTAGTTTTACCGGCCTGTTTTATCTATTTTACTTTTAGAGCCTTTTTTAAACAACGGAACAACATGAGCTACCCTCCAGTCCTCCGGCACCGCAACCGTGGCTAAGAACATTTTAAATATATCTGCCAGGGCCCCTGCAATGTCTACTCTAGTCTCTCTCAATATCTTGTCAGGCCCGGCGGATGTATCGACCTTTATTCGCTGGAAGGCAGCAAGCACCTCCTCCTCTTTAATTTCTTTTTGTTACATGACACTACTGCGTGTTTCCCTTCCTTCCCTATACACTATTCCAGTTTTCTGAGTAAATACTGATGCAAAAAAAACTGTTTAAGATCTCCACCATCTCATCAGTCTCGACACATAGACGACCACTCTGATCTTCTAGGGGAACAATTTTGTCCCTTACTATCCTTTTACTCAATATACTTGCAGACACCCTTCGGGTTTACCTTCACATTATCTTCCAAAGCAACCTCATGTCTTCTTTTTGTTCTCCTGATTTACTTCTTTAGTATTTACTAACATTTTCTATACCTCATTTGTTCCTAGTTGCCTATACCTGCTATACACCTCTCTTTCTTAACCGGATCGCCAATATCCATGAAAATCAATGTTCCCTATGCTTGTTAACGTTTCCTTTAATACTGGCAGGAACATGCAAACTCTACACTCTCAAAATTTCGCCTTTGAAGGCCTTCCACTTATTGAACACATCTTTGCCAGAAAATATTTTATCCCAATCTACTCTTCTTAGATCCTTTCTCATTTCCACAAAATTAGCCTTTCTCCAATTTAGATCCTCAACTCCGGAACCAGACCTAACCTTATCCATAATTAACTTGAAACTAATGACATTATGATCACTGGGCCCAAAATGTTCACCTACACATACTTCTGTCACCTGACCTGTCTGGTTCCCTAATAGGAGATCAAGTATTGCATTCTCTCTCGTTGGTACCTCTAGGTATTGATTTAGAAAACTCCCCTGGACACATTTGACCAACCCCAAGCCATCCAGCCCCTTCACATTGTGGGAGTCCCAGTCAATATGTGGAAAGTTAAAATCCCCTACTATTACAACTTTCTGTCTGCTATCTCTCTACATATTTATTCCTCCAATTCTCTCTAATTATTGGGCGGTCTATAATACAACCCTATTGGTGTGGTCACAGCCTGCCTGTTCCTCAGCTCCACCCATATGGCCTCTGTAGACGAGCCCTCCGGGCTGTCCTGTCTACGCACAGCTGTGATATTTTCCCTGACGAGTAATGCCACTCCTCCCCTTTCATTCCTCCCCCTCTATCACGTCTGAAACAACGGAACTCCAGAACATTAAGCTGCGTCCTGCCCCTCCTGAAACCGTCTCACTCATAGCAATAATGTCGTAATCCCACGTGCCAATCCACGCCCTTATCTCATTTGCCTTACCTACAATACTCATTGCATTGAAATAGATGCACCTGAGAATATATCTATCAAGTACAAACCTTTGATTTCTGTATTTTCCTGCCGTCCTCGCATGACCTTTTTCCTCCTCACTATCTGCTCTAACACTATAGTTTCCCTCCCCCTGAAAATCTTGTTTAAACCCCCCGGCGTAGCATTAGCAAACCTACCCGCAAGCATGTTAGTCCCCCTGCAGTTCGGGTGCAAACCGTCCCATCGGAACAGGTCCCACCTTCCCTGGAACAAAGCCAAATTGTCCAGAAACATGAATCCCTCCCTCCTGCACCATCTACTTAGCCACGTATTTAGCTGCATGATCCTTTTATTTCAAGCCTTACTAGCTCATGGCACGGTTAGCAATCCTGAGATTGCAACCTTCGAGGTTCTGTCCTTCAACCTTGCACCTAATTCTCTAAACTCTCTTTGCAGGACCTCCTCCTCTTTCCTATCCACGTCATTGGTCCCTACGTGGACCACGACATCTGGCTGCTCACCCTCCATCCTTAGAATACCGAGAACTCAATCCGAGATATCGCGGACCCTGGAACCAGGAAGGCAACATACCATCCGGGATTCTCGGTCTCTCCTACAGAACTTCCTATCTGTCCCCCTAACTATCGAATTCCCTATCACTACTGCTTTATTCTTTTCTCTCCTTCATTTATGAGCTGAGTGTCCCGTCTCGGAGCCAGAGACGCGACCACTACAACTTGCCCCCACCAGAAGTATCCAAAACAGTATACTTATTATTGATGGGAACGGCAACACGAGTGCTCTGCTTTTCCTGTGTATACCCTTTCCCTTTCCTGACAGTCACCCAGCTACCTGCCTCCTGACTTTTAGGGGTGGATATCTCCCTGAATTTCCTGTCTGTTTCTGCCTCAGGAATGATCTGGAGTTCATCCAGCTCCTACTCCAGTTCCCCAACTCGGTTTGTCAGGAGCTGCAGCTGGATGCACCTTTTACAGGTGTACTCATCAGGGACAAGTGTGTTGTCCCTGACTTCCCACAAACTGCATACGGAACACACAACTGCCCTAATTGCTGCCTTCATTACTTACTCCTAAGTTAATTAAATTGAAAGAACTTACTGGCCTTACTTCTCAGGGAGCTAGCTGTTCCTCAGCCTCTGCTCGTCGAATCCTCTTGAGCCAAAGCCTCAAATCTCCACTCCTACCCTGAGCCACTCATACACTGGCCGCTCCTCTGTGGTAGGGACCCCTCCTTAAATTTGTCCCTGCCAATTACCTCAAGTACACAGTCCCTCTAATCAAGCACTCAACACTCTGTTTCACCCTTCAGGTGTCCGCCACTTATTCAGCTTTATAAATACACTCACCGTACCTGAAAGGGATATGCTGCTCCAACGGCTCGCAGGTTGCTTCTGATAAAAAAAGAACTTCTTCGGCACAGAAAATCAACTGGGGCGATTCACTTGCTATGTCCATAACAATATAAGTAGACGATGGAGTATGTGAATGGAAACTATGTGTTGGAGCAGACCGAAGAAAACGTGCATAATTCAACGTTACAGAGAGTTCAGAAAGAAAACTTTCATAAAATGTCTATGGTATGTGCAAAACTTTTCATTCACGAAACCATTGTGGTTCAGTTTATTGAAAATAACCCGATCCAGGCCAACCGATATTTAATGCTGTTAAGAAAGTATGAGCATCCATGAAGTTTTCCAATTATAACTACGCCTCCCTCCTGTGTGTTTCCTCCCTTTGCCCTCTCCCTCTCTCCTTCCGATATTCGGCCGGTCATTCCAATTGTATTCCCGTTCCCAACTAACTCCCCATCAGTCATCTACGTCGCCCTTTCCCCCGGTTCCATCCATCCACCACAGAAATAATTCATCCAAAGATGTTCACTCCCCTACCTGGTTCAGACCATGAAAATCGTATCTCCCCTCACAGTTCCCTTTCTCATCCCCCTTAGTTATCAGATTCCAGCAGTGGGAGCCCTTATTGCTGTTTATCTCACTCAAGCAGCTGACTCCAATCACTGTGCTTCCTCCCCTACCTCGCACTATCTACCTCTATTTTTTTTCTTTTCTTCCCCTCTTCTGCCTTCAGCTGTCATCCACCAACCTCTGTCTTCCAAATCCATCCCTGCCCTCCCCGACCTGGCTCGACCTGCCCGTCCTCTGTCACCCCTCCGCAGCCCATCAATCACCTCGGGATCCTGTTTCATCACCCCCTTCTCTTCCTGATTTTGCCCAACTCCCCTCCCCACTCTCAGTACAGATGCTGGGTTCCCCACAGAAGCTGCTTAATAGACTGAGTTCTTCCAGCAAATTGTTTGTTGGCCCGGATTGTAAAATGCCCATCAGACAATGATAACGGTGATTTAATTAATCTATAGATTATATTCCAAGGATTGATTTTCCACCTCCGCCTGTGTCTCCGATTTCTCTTGAGTTTTCACAACAAAACGGTAGCATTTATCTCAATATTGAAATTTTGGTTTGGAAAAGGCAACATCTACAGAAAGAATTGCAAGTATCTCCTTCAGGTCATTTTATTTAATTAGGTATTTATACAAAGACCACCAAAGATAAGGAGCGAGATTTCTTTCTGGGCAATGACTCTTCAATCAGGTATCAACCAACACACGTTCTTTGGGTTCCTGTTTGGAGACAATCTTAGTTCACTTGCAGAAGAACAGACTGAGCGATATTATCTGCATGGAGAGAATAATTCACGGCCCAGAGCGGGTTCAGTGAAGAGCCCGCCTCTACTACATCTGCCAGCTGTGATTTCCAGATTGCAACGGGATGCTGCGTAAAACGAATGGAAGGAACTCAGAGATTACAGAGAAATAACGAACCATGGTGTATATGACTAAGGATCCCTCAATGCAGCCACCACAATAGTGAAGATGACATAAGTAGTACATGTCTTTATTCAGCTGACGACAGAATAGAAGAGCATGAATTTTACATACAACTGAATAAATCATTAGTTTGGCCGCAGCTTTAATCGTGTGCGTTTCTCATCACCACAATGTGGAAGGAAGTGATCGCTGTGGAAAGGGTGCAGACAAGATTTAACAGATTGTTTGCCTTGGGCTGAAAGAGTCTCCAGCGTTGAAAAGAGATCAGATACGCAAGGTATATTTTTGCTTTCAGCGTAGAAGGAGGGATGTGCCCTAAATACGTATAAAATACTGGGACCATAGTTGTGGAACATTGTGAAAATCATCCCCTTCCCGTCCTTTTCCTAAATGTGATCGTCATGTTAGCAGAGGATGGAGGAAGAATTATATTCACCTGGAAGTCAATTAAATCTGGATGCACTGCCGGAGGGGTGGTGGAGGCTGTGATTGTCACTGTTTTAGGAAGTATATGATAAGCAATTGAACCGCCATGATACAGAAAGCTGCTCGCCTAGTGCCAGAAATAGGAGGAATATGGATGTTCGCTGATGGCCGGCCCAGGCAGGCCGTGTGAGCTAACCTCGTGAATCTCCAATTGTTTTTTTCAATTTTATGCAGAATTGTAATTAGTGTCTCGCAAAAGTCTTGCACGACTGAACGCGATAAGAGACTTGGCGAGGAAAGTCACTTCATCGGCATATTAATTGCACACGTTACAATCACTGTGGCGCCAGTACGTGAATGCCAAAATACATTGTGTTACATTGCCCTTTACGAGACTGAGCTAGATTTAAGTGATGCATTGGCCGGGAATTGAACCCCAGTCTCATACGTGGAGGTGTGAATTCTACCAGTGAACTACCAATGCACTATCCATTCGGCCTCTCCTGCACATCTACACCCTTTCCCGCCAGCACTGCGTGCACACTTGGTCCAATGGGCCCAGTGTTTACTTTGTGCACTTGCTGCGGGAATTTATTGAGGCATAGTTAAGAAACGTGTTTAAACGCACCTTCATGTCCATAAGCGTTGAACAGCCCGCGAATAACTTCCATCTTTCCATACCTGTAGAAATAATGATTTCAACCCAATCGTTTATGTGTAAGGTACCAAGGAAATGAACATTTCTCCATCTCTTTCTTGACAGAACCTGCGCTGAACTTGGGTCTATTCACTGTTACATTGAGTCAACAGATATCTCACTTGGATTCAAATAATAGGGGAGAACGGCAGACAAATATTGACTTCTCCAATGGACCATTTGCGAAATCTGGGCAGAGACATACAGCACAGTGCAGGTGTTGTGCAGTGTTTCCCGGAGGCTGTAGTGTTCTGTGCTCCCAGAGTGAGGAGCAGTCCCAACAGTCCCACCCGTTCAAAGGCAGGAATGTTTACTGTGGGTTTGGGTGCGATGTTGTAAAGTTGCTTAATTTGTCTGTGTCATCTCAGTACGGTGTGGGAGTCGGAGTGCTGTCAGTGTTTCTGTTGCTGTCCGAATGAGTCGGGGTGTGTGGGAGCAATGCATACGATCTATGTGCTTTCGTAAGATTGGCATTTGAGCTGCCGTTTATAAGACGCGTGTCTGTTTCTCCTGCAGTGCAAGGGTCAGCGAGCGCTGTTTAACCCCATTGTGTGGGGAGAGTGCCGGGTGTTGAACTGCTGATATTCATCTTAAGGCGGTGCCTAGGACGGATGTTGTGGTGCGAAGTGGGATAAAAGAGCCGCTGGATGAATTCTGCCGGTCAGGTAGCATTTATGTAGGGGTATGGGCAGTCGACAGTTCTGGACCAGACCCTTCACTGAGACTGAAGCGTGAAGGGGATACTGCCTGTATGAAGAGTCGCGGAGAGATGGCAAACGAGAGGGGGATGCAGGTGAGGGTGTTGAAAGGCAGAAGGACTCAGGTGCGTGAGGCAAGGGGTGGGGATAACGGCACAGGCTGGGTCGTGTCGTGAATGGAATCTGATAGGAAAGGAAGGTAAATCACCGAAGCAAATAAAGGAGCTGGGATGGGGAAATTGCAACTGTGGGAGAGGGGATCCAGTAGGAGGAGTGAGAGATAGCCAGATAGAGTGGACGGAGGAGGTGCAACAAACTAGGTTATGGAAGATTATGTACGGTAGTTAATTTACTTACCTCTTTACATTGCCGTGCTGGATGTTGGACAGCTGTCTGCCATCGTCCTGTGGTGCAGTGTATGTGAGAGTGAGGGGTGTTTCACTGATAGATCTGTGATCTTGCGTTGCATGATATGCAAGAGTATGAGGTGTTTAACGGACAGAGCTGTGATTCTGTGGTGTATGGTATGTGAGAGTGAGGGGTCTATCAGTGACAGAGCTGTGGTCCTGCAGTGTAAGGAATGTGAGAGTGAGGGATGTGTCAACGTCAAGGCTGTGATCCTGCGGAGTAGGATGTGTGAGAGTGAGCGGCAGAGCTGCACTTTGGGCTGAGTGACGGGTGGCAATTGGACTGTTTTGTGTCCTTTCAGCGCGTTACTTTGAGTCTTTGCAAATTACAGTCCACATCCTGGAGTGATGTCTTCTTACAAGGTAGTTTATGGTGACACTTTCAGAAGCTACGATTGGTAGTGTATTCATTGTGTGGAGAGTTGGTGGCTTCATTGTCGTTTTTTCTTGCAGTGCGGTTCTGCCCTGCACAATTCTGAACACTGTGAATTGAGCAGGAAGTTCTGCTGCTTGGCGCTGCTGTGCGTGTTCTACAGGTCTGCTTCCAACAGTGTCGGACTTGCAGTCTTGGGTATTCAACAATAAAACACTGTGTCATGTAGATCTGTGTCCTTGCTTCGGGTTCTATATTGGACTATATGCCACTCTGTATCCTTGTTAAACACCGTTTATGGAAATTCGTGCCTCTATATTAGCAGCCCTGCATAGTGCTCAATTTTCACAGTGATTTGCTGTATTCGTGGAACAAACTGCCGTTTCCTTACCCAACCATAGTGTGTCCGTGAAGTAAAGTGTCAGTTCTTGGAAATGCAGTACTCCGTTCCTGTGGTACAGAAATGTATCCGTACCCTACGGTGATTTGTCCTTAAAGTACAGTGTTGCTTACTCGTCATGTCATGTTCTGGCCTAAGAGCGCATTGTGGCATCTATCCCTTAAGAGGCTGTTTGTGCGAAGTGCAGACCTGATGGTGCAATAATCTGTTATTGCAGCAGAATCCTGTGTCGTGTGGTGTCGTGTTGTAAATATGCAGGTCTGTGCTGTTGCCAGGAAGTGAATGCCCTGATAAAACTCTGCAGACTTCCTGGACAGGACTGTCTATTGCTCCCTACTTTCTTCTCAGTGCTGAGGTCTGTGGCTGTGTGTGACATTACTTCGCATAAATTTCGATTGCATCTGCCCGATTTATTACAATAAACAGATTAGATTCAAGAATTCTGCGTCCTGAGTGCTGGTGCAGCAGAGCTCCGGTGAGTCGGGTCCAATCCTCTCCTGGACTGGTTTGTGTCGCACATTTCCCCTTTAACAACACGAGTTTCACCGGGCTGTCCCGGATTTGTCGAACATGCAAAAAGACGGTCTGGTTGCGAGAGTAATTATCTCAATATTCTCTTGAACAGTACCCCATCTGTAGTAGGGTGGGTTGGAAAATTAACAAAGAGCTTGTGGACACCTGAGAAGGAATAACTAACTCAGAAATACGCGATGGAATGGAATTTCTAGGATTCCACTGATCGCTGATATAGCCTCGATGGGCCGAATAACCTCAGTCACTGTCGTCCGGAAACACGTAAAAAGAAAATTGGGGAGAGGGGAATGAAGGCGGCAGTTGGGGTTCAATTATGAGCTGTGTGTGATAGGACAGCCGCCTGGTGCATTCACTGAACACCATTCCGTCATCATCAACATTCAAACCGTGCTGGAGTAGAACATTGGGTCTGGATGTGTCCTGCTCTGTGACCTTACAGTACAGTGCTGGGAGAGAACTGGTCCGTTTCCTCCTGACACTAGTCTGAGGGGGGTGGGTACAGCTCTGTATAGTACAGTGCAGAGGGTTTGTCTTCTTCTATTCGGATCTCATATTTGGAACGGCAGTGACGGCCTCAGCCCTGCAATTCCCTCCCTGAACCTTGCGTCTCCTCCTTGTCTTTCCTCGCTTTACGATACTCATTTCTGCCAGCTGCTTTAAGTAAGCAAAGTTTGTGGCTGCAACTGAAGATGGTAGCTTCTGTCTTGTGTTTAATTGTCCCTGTGTCACCCAACATTCACACTGTATCTGCGAAACGGCAGGAGACGAGTGATAACGTTCGTTTGCGTCTCTGTATTCAGTCCACGCTGAGCAGAAGTCGACGATTCAGTACGAGCGACCCCGAACAATAGAATTCTGTGGAACCTGCAAACAGAACAGCTCAAGATTGCTGGATCAAATCAAGCAAGTATCATCACAGCTCTGACTTATTCTCCAGGGAACATTTCCCTTTTAACGTATTTATGTCACCATGTTATTTACAACAAGCTAATGACGGTAACAAATGGTGATGACTCATGGTAAAACAGTGTCAGTGGGTACTGATGTCCGGTATAAGTCAGACAGCCTTGTAATTTGTGAATTCAGTGTGGATGAAGTTTTCGAAGCGACAGAAGTCACTCCTTCTCAGGGAGAAGGGACACAGAAATTCATTGATCTTTTAGACAAAGCGCGTTTATTCAGTTCTTGCGGCCATTGGAGTTCCTGGTAAGCTTCCACATTAACTGGCTAAGTTGTGATTTGTTGCTTGCTGTGCTGGGATGCTTCGATGTTTTTCCTTCGTTGCCTGTTTCCCAGTGCCTACTTAGCTCCAGAAGTTCAATGACGACATTTCCCTAATCATCGCTCCTTCCTTTCTGTAACAGCTTCACTGCATTTATGAACATCTGTGATTATTCCGTCCTGATATTACTGTGGGTGGGGTTGTCTGAAGAGATTGGGGGATCTAGGTTATAAGCAGGAATTTAATAAATGCTCTTCTCAGTGTCACATCGCGGGGCTAACCTGTTTTAAAAACATTTTTAGTTGATAAAGCAGTTCACGGATACGTGGTTGAAATTAAGTGCATTTATTTCACCGATTGTGTAGTTTACTTTACGGGGGATTGCAATGACCGTCACTAGTTGGAACAGTTATTGCGTGAGGTCAGAACCTGACATAGATCTAAATGTTTGGCATCTTAACTAGATTTCCGCAGACTCTGAAACGCAGCTAAGGAGGTTTTGCCTGATTTACGAGCAAATGAACCGCAAGGGGACTGTTTCTCTTTGTAATGTGTGTTCCCATGAACTACCTGTGTCTACTCCGATGAGAAATGGAAGTGTGGAACTCATGTTCCTATGTAGTTGTTGTGTCTGCTGAGGTGAGGCAGGCAGTTCACCAGCACAGTTTTCAGAAAAACGACCTCCTCTTCCAGTCACACTGATTACGATATATTTACCACCCACTGTTTCTGTGAGACATTATTCCACTGTGCATGTCTCTAAAACCGCTACTGATGGTCGACTGTTAGACAGAACTTGCTGTGAACATTTGATTTCGCATTTTATTATTTTATTTTATTAGTGATTATTAATAACTACTTATGATGATAAGAAAAATAAAAGTAAAATGTTAGTATGTTAGTAAAAATGTTAAACCTTGAACACTAACCCCAAAAACTAAACTCTTCGTGTGTGTGTGGCAAAGTCCCAAACTCCAAGTCCAGGAATGGTTCTTAAAGTTCAGTTCAGCAAGCCATAAGGTGAAACATGAGCAAAGGCTTCTTCAACAACCACCGTTGTCTGAAGATAAGACGTAGATGCAGAGAACATAGAGAGAGTAATTACGAAGTCCAAATGTTCCACGATGGAACCCAAACGACACTTCACTGTTTACTCGGTAGTGACTTCCTCACCCCTAAAAGAATACGACTCGTGGTCGTCTACACAAATACCTGTTTCCTTCTACAGGTCAGCAACAAAGTGAACCTCACCGGATTACTCCCAATTTCCATACGTGGATTGTAGTGACAGACACAGTTATTGTTTCTCATCCATCAATAAAGAAACTAGCAGGCTGGTGTCTCTCTCCATTTTCTCTCTCTCTCTCTGTCCTCTTACTGCCTACGACTCACCTCTTCAACAACGTCATTACGTCCTTTATCCTCTGTTGACATAAGCACGCCACCCACCCACACAGGCACACACACACACACACACACACACGCACGCACGCACGCACGCACGCACGCACGCACGCACACACACACACACACACACACACACACTACTCTATCTTAAAGACACATTCACCGAGTCCGTAACACAAAGAACATGATTGCTCTGGAGAAGGCACAGGGATGTACCAGGACGGTATGAGTACTCAAGCCGCGAGGAAAGACCTGATAAGTTAGGATAATTTCCCTTGGAATAGAGAAAACTGAGGAGAGGCCTTTCTGAGCATTAAGTGACTGCGGTTATTTCACCAGGAAGGACCGACTTCCGTTGGTGCAGAATTAAACGCCTGACTGTTGGATAATGCCAGTTCAAAGACGCGACACACTTGCCAACTTCTGGATCCAAGGGTTTCCTTTAGGTTTAATGAATGATAGGTCACGATATAAAAAAAATCTGATTAATCTGGATGGAGGAGCATGAACGGTACAGACAGCAGAGGTTGTAGATGGAAAATGAATGGAATCGAGGGAGGAGTAAGGCGAACTGAAGAAAATAAACTGAGAGAGGGGCAGAGGGGAGCGTCGCTCATTGAAATGAATGTCCAGCTCTCCCAGAAGTGATAGAGGGATTTGTCTGCTGAAGATTTATTGGAACACGCTCAGGTTGTGAGAGATTCACTGGGCTCGGTCGCATGAAAAAATGTCCCAAAATATTATTTTGATGAACTATGCTTTAACTTCTCTGTGGATTAAAAGATAAACAGACATGCATTATAAACTTCCTGTAACCAGGAGATGGAATGGTGCAAATCCTTTTTATTTTTCATTACTAATGTCATCTTCATTTTATTCTGATCGAAATATTGAAGGCCTTTCTCCTGAACGATTAATTCCTGATCGATATATTTCTTATGATTTGCTCCAAATCTCGGCGGCCGTCCATCAGTGTCACCTGCTGCCTCCCCTGGCTTTCTCTTGAATCCTGTGCTTCATCAGATTTTCTTTACAGTCTGTGCATCCAAACTCTCGACCTGACTCTATCCCGAGTCCAGGATTTCCTTTTCATTTTTTTTTCATACCAGACTCAATCACTGACACCGCCTCCCGTTGCCTTTTATTCACTCCCTACATCGATTTTAGCTGCAACATTGAAAATTATCTTCTACACTTCTCACCGTTCCAACGGGCTGCCCGGCTAAAGGACACTTCTTCAACCAACATTCTTCTTTGAAAAGAGTTACTGTATATACACGTTAACGTCACACAGTGAGACAATGAGTAAAAATAGGTTGCAATGAATGTTTGTTCGGTGGGCTGTGGATAATGTCACTGAGGAAATGGTCATACTAATTGTCTCAGTGGAATTTCTCTCGCTTGGAAAAGAGTTCATTGAGCCAATATCCTGTAGATATGGGCAGTTAGAATGTTCTGTAGAAGTAGTCACTGCCTCTCACAGAAAATGGGATATGCAACAATTTACTACTTAGCGAGCATTTTCTATCCTGAATTTACAGCGGTTGGTATCTCTGGCTACCGCTTCTGTGATTCCCGCGTCATGTTGTATCGATTGTACTGCAGAATACTCGTCTTGATATCCAGCACAGATGCTCCCTCACCTGACGAGTGTTCGAAGAAGGAAGAGGCTTGAAGCAACTGATCCTTTTATTTCTATCCTTAACGTTTTTTCATCTATTTTATGTCCCGTTATTTTGCAAATTACGCTGGTACTAATATTGACATTTCCCAGTATTTTACCTGCCCGACTTTCTGAAGAGCTACCGCCATGCATTGTATTAGGTTGGAGTCTGAATCAGGAGAGAAACTTGGAACTTTACAACAACAACCTGACATCCTTTTCGATGAACTTTCAGTTTGCATTCGACACGCAGGTATTTTCGACCATAAGTTAACAAATGAGAACTCATGTTTTATTTCTCTTTAACTGGCTCTTCAATATCAACAATACCATGACATTCTCCCGATATCCCTGTTGGTGTTCCTCTGCCAGTTTGGATTTTAAATATATGGTTCCACTACCCAAAGATGTCATCCTTGAAGAAACAGTTTCCTGACTCCACTTCATTACCTCTATCAATGTTCCCTTCATCAGTTTCCGCTACAATGATGGATAAGGTTTC
The DNA here is from genome assembly GCF_009764475.1 of Pristis pectinata. Classification (NCBI taxonomy): domain Eukaryota; kingdom Metazoa; phylum Chordata; class Chondrichthyes; order Rhinopristiformes; family Pristidae; genus Pristis; species Pristis pectinata. Next base: position 7,507,052 of record NC_067442.1, read on the forward strand.
GATGACTGAGGGGATCAGTTAATCACCGGTAAGTAAGCTGTGGACTTTAAATCACCCACAGTAAACGGCTGGTGAGTGGCCGACGCAATTTTCACTCCGGTCCGTCGTTGTCTTCCAGATGGAGTGTAATGCCGGTGCCCGTACGGACTGCATTTCCACGCTCAGATTCTAATCCAGCCATTTACAGCAAACAATCAGGGTAAGGGGACCATTCAGCATGGTCCAGCCGATTTGCCAATTGAAACGGGTAAGTTTTGTCGCGGTTGGAATAACTCTTCCTTTCTCTTTGCAGTGAATTTCACGGCGATTGTGATCGTCTCCCGGGAAAAAGGTGGACTTTCCAAATGCACCACCCGGTATCTGGTCGGAATGGCAAAAGCAGATCTCATGGTGGTTAACGTTGTTGCTGTTGTGAAACATATTAATTCTATCTATAATGATGCTTATTTCTTGCACATTACTCCAAATTAAGCTTTGACAGAAGTGCTGAGGGTTGTAAACAGGGAATGTTCCGTTTGCCGTACTGCGAGTTTCACTTTCGATCGCTTTATAGAAATTTGTAGGCAAAATCTACGTGAAGGACACTGCACCGAGAGAACAGCAACTGTGTTTGTCGGGACTGTGGTTGCAGTGAGTTGTCCCGGTTTACTTTGTAGTGGAGCCTGACGTCATAATAGACAACGTTCCATGGCGCTGCGTCTTTACAGATGAATATTTGACTTCAGCGGCGTGGAAAGGACTCGAGTTACTTCACAGTATCTTAATACGCTGTTACCAATCTGTTTGGTTCTGTCGTTCAATGGGATAACGGTCATGCATATCATACAGCAAATAAAGTCTGCAGAGAACTTCGTAAAGACAGAGAGAATCAGAAGGATGAGGAAATGGAGACCAGAGAGAGGGTCGATGATTTTGTTGTTCGTTATATCCGCACGTTTCATATTATTTTGGATACCTTATGTCGTATCTTCGATGACATGGAAAGCGCAAAATTATTCGTACACAGACAATTATTTGAATACACCGACATATATCCGGGAACAGTTCGGATAGGTGTTACAATGCTAAGTATGTGTACCAACACATGTATCTATATATTGGCATAGAGAAAACTCAGGAAAGAACTGAAGAATGGAGTGAAATATCTGTTCACATTAAATGGACTGTTGTGTAGATAACGTGCAACTCTAACTGCAACTTGGAAGGGCCTTGAAATTAAAGATCTTTCAAATTAGTGGGTTTGGCGAATATGTCAGTAATTCATAAGAGTCGTGGATTAATGGGGCTTTACAGAAGGAAACGGGATCTTAGGCCCAACTCGCCCATGCTGCCTGAGATACCTATCTACGCTGATCCCATTTGCCTGAGTATTGCCCATATCCATCTAAAAATTTCCTCTCAATGAACCTGTCCAAATGTGTTTTAAGTTATGCAATTTTACGCGTCTCCACCAGCTCATTGTCTGTAACCACTAGCTTTTGTGTGACAATCCTATTCCTTACATACATGTTCAATTGAAATGTCGATATGTTTCAGGATCTCACTGTTTTCCTTGAAATCACGAGATTGCCTGATACCATAAATCATGAAGGGAAGTTCCTGAACATCGGAAACCTGTTATATTCACCGGAGGGGGCATCATCTATATAGCTACATCGGGAAACTGGGGCAAAGAACTTAGTGCTGTTATGGAATCGGTGAATGTCCCTTTAAGATAGAGCTAGTAGTGTGTGTGTGTGTGGGGGGGGGGGGCGTGTTTACGTCAACAGAAGATAAAGGACGTTATGACGTTGTTGATACAGTCAGTCGAAGTCATTCAGAGAAGAGAGAGAGAGAAGAGAGAGAGAGAGAGAGAGACCAGCCTGCTAGTTTTCTCAATCGACGGATGCAAAACAATAAATGTGTCTGTTACTACAATCCACGTATGGAAATTGGGAGTAATTCGGTGGAGTTCACTTTGTTGCTGACCTGTAGAGGCGATCGGGTTCCATCGTGGAACATTTGGATTTCGTAATTACTCTCTCTATGTTCTCTACATCTACGTCTTATCTTCACACAACGGTGGTTGTTGAAGAAGCCTTTTACTCATGTTTCACCTTACGGCTTGCTGAACTGAACTTTGAAAACTATTCCTGGACTTGGAGTTTAGGACTTTGCCACACACACACGAAGAGTTTAGTTTTTGGGGTTAATGTTCAAGGTTTAACATTTTTACTTCTAACATACTAACATTTTTACTTTTATTTTTTATTATTATCGTAGGTAGTTATGAATAAAGTAGATTTTAACACTTATACATCTCGGTGTGTTTCTTTTGTTGCTGGTTGGTACCAGTGCTAGCGATGTGATTGTTGCATTGGTAGAATGGCATTCAGAATAACTGGATCATTGATCTCTGTGACATGAGTGCGTTTCCTTCTGTGGTTTCTGGGGAAATTTAACTCAAATGACTCGTGTCAAGAGAAGCGTGACGGAATACATTGGATTCCTTGGATTTGTTCAAATCGGTTTGGCTAACATCCTTCTTCAAGCAACTGAAGTACAAAAGAGCCTGAAAAGGTGAAGCCGGAATTGGTTGTGTTTTGCAGAATTTCGCATACATATGGCGTGGGATGGTCCTCATCGACCTGATCTTTCCATCACCTGAGAGAAGCCACAGTTTGTTCATGACAACCTTCTGTTCAAAGTTTCATTCCGACTGCCTGACTACCGTGAATTTGTAAGGATTATTATCTCCTTAATGACTATACTGTCACAGGCAATAGATCCAAACGATTTTCCAACCAACGATGTGATCTGCAATTCATTGGATTAACAACGATTCGCTCTTTAAACGGCAGGACGTGGTTAACATTCTAGCGACCCTTTGGCAACAGTCGTAGGATTGGTGTAATTGTAATATGAATCATCAAGGCGCCTGCAATGTCTACTCTTGCTTCTTTAAACAACTAGAATACATTCCGCACTGACTTTGTGACTTACCCGATATCAAAACTGCGAACCTTTTAATATTTTCCGCTTTATACTCCTAAATATTTCACACGTCTTTCGCAACTGGTTTTCCCAACCCTCGCTTTGATGAAGACAATAAACTTATTGAGTATTTTCGCCACACTCCACCTCACCACATGCGACAGCTTTCTTCCTCTATAACAGGCCAGACGTTTCCTTCACAATCTTGTTGTACCGCGTGTATAAAACCTTTCAGAAGACGTGCATTTTCTTTGATTTAACATGACAAGATTTTCTCACGCCCTTGACCTGCCCGTTTTCTGTTCCAAGTGCACTGGTGCGCATTCAATGCCCTTAATGCTGTATTAAGTTTCACGTACTTAACTCAACATTTCCTTTAATGTCTTACCTCACCAAGTGTAAACCTTGTCATCCGTGAGGTGAAAAAGTTTGGCGTCACACATGCATTTTTTTTCATTCATAAGAGCGTGGAAATCTGAACTCCTCGTAGACCTTCCACCCAACATGTCGACAATTCACTTCCGCCACAGATGCTGTTCGACATGCTGAATTCCTCAAACAGTTTGTCTGCTTCTCCAGATTCTAACATTTGTAGTTATCTGTGCCTTCATTGGACCATGTCCTCAATGTCATTGCCAGCCAACTATTCGTGTTCCACTTTTGTCCAGCAAAAATCACCCTTATATAATTAGAATCTATCACCATATTGCGAATTTGTCCCTGTCAATGACTCGTTTAGATTTCACCAAGTTTTAAGGTCAGAGACAGAAACAGCATGGAACCAAGCCTTACGGCACACCGAGTAGCGCCGACGATTACTTCCTCCAGTAATTTACTGACGGGTGACAGATGCATGCAAGTTGGGGAAACAGACGGAGCGGTTCCGCTTAGCGGGTTCTGCAAGAATAAGCAGGAGGCGCAGGTATGAAATTTCCTGTTAATAAATAAACGGATGTGCGGGAGGAAACGGTCTCTTATATTCAAAGCAGTTATCATCGGGAAATCGCTGCCTGACTTTTTGTAGGTATCTGAATCATTTAGAAATTCCAAAGAGAAATGTAATCGACCCAGGAGAGAGCGTCGTCTTCAGGTAAATGGGGACAGCGTGGGATTTCTTGGATTACATTGTTCCGAGCTAATATGGCTGCGTGCCGTGAAAATCCTCCTTCTCTGACAGAGTTCTTTGATTCTCCGCAAAAAGGGCAATCATGTTTGTACCTTTTAACCAGAAGAATCAGAATCAGAATCAAATTTACTATCACTGACATATGTCGTGAAATTTGTGATTGCTGTTTTATGGCAACAGTACAGTGCTAGACATAAAAAATACTAGAAATTACGAAGTAAATAAATAGTGCAAAATAAATACTGCAAAAATAATAACGAGGTCATGCCCATGGGTTCTTGAACCGTTCAGAAACCTGCTGGTGGTGGAGAAGCTATTCATAAGTAGTTGAGTGTGTCTCTTCAGGCTCCTGTACCTCCTACCCGATGGTGATAAATAAAAAAGAGCATTCCCTAGATTGTGAAGGTCCTTAGTGATGGATGCCACGTTCTTGAGGCACCACCTACTGAAGATGTCCTCGATAGTGGGGACCGGTGTACCCGTGATGGAGCTGGCAGCGTCTACAACCCTCTGCAGCCTCTTGCGATCTTGTATATTGGAGACTCAATAAGAGGCTGCGATGCAACCTCTGCGATGCAATGCCGTCCATCGGACATCTGTAGAAATTTGCAAGTATCTTTGTGACATTCCAAAATCTCCTCAAATTCCAAATATAGTAGAGTGGCTGGCATGCCTTCTTCGTGATTACACTAATATGTTGGGTCTAGGAGAGATCATCTGAGATGTTGACGCCTAGGAACATGCAGCTTCTCGCCCTTTCCACCGCTAACCCAATATCTGCGCCTGGATGAAGATGGTAACTGTTGAAGACAGGAGTTCATGCATATAAAGCACATACGTTGTCACTGAGTTTCATCCGAACTTATAAGTGGAACATCTAGAGGTGTAAACTTTATGAGTTTCTGCTGTTTTTCTTCTGAAGAACAGACAGTGTGGTCACGGCATCTCACATGATCAATCCCAGCTTCAGCTCCACGGATATTTGACCCAATCAACAAGCGAAGGGAATGGAGATAGACAGAATGTGAGGGAGAAACGTACTGAAGAATGATCGAAACGAGGAGAGCAAAAGGAGGGCTTTAAGACATATTCATCCTCGCGGCAAGCAGTGTAAGAAATCCCACATGAACATAACAGAGACCAACAACCAAAAGGTGACCATATCCAGATGAAAGGAAATGGCTTTACAAACAATGGGTACCTGAAGAAGGGTAAGATAAAACTTTAACAAAGTACACAACGTAATTTATTGAACGTGGTAGGGCTGGTCTTTGGAACATGATGGGTAGCATGGAAGTCGTAGAGAGAATTTGATAGGGGTAAGAGAGGAGAAGTCTGATTTATGTGGATGATTGTGATGGTAAGTGGGGACTCGTGGGCCAAGGGGACTGATTCCCTACTGTATTGTTCCAACGCAAATAACCCAGGGAAGCAGACATAAACACGGAAATTGTCTCAAGAGATGAGAGAGATTGCCAATGTAGTGATGCAGACTATCGCCACAATAGCTCAACAGCAGACGCGATCTCGCTGGATCTCCACACTGCACCGGATCACCTGAACAACTGAAACACGTACGTCAAGCTGTTCTTCATTGACAACAGCTCGGCCTTCAACATCATCATCCCCTCAAAAGCTATCGTCAAGTTACAAGACCTGGGCTTCTGTCTCTCTCCCTGCAGTCCCGACTTCCAAATTGTGAGACCACAGTAATTCCGGATCGGAAACCTCATCTCCTGCACAATGATCATTAACACAGGTGCACCTCAGGGCTGCCTCTTTCGTCCAGTGCTCCACTCTCTCCTTGCCTACGACTCTGCGGCGAAGCATAGCCCCAACTCCATCTACAATTTCGCCGATGGCACCATTGTTTTTAGAAGAATCGCAGGTGGTGACGAGAAGGCGTACAGGACTGAGATAGGTCATCACGTTGAGGGTTGTCTAAACAACAATCTCACGCTCAATGTCAGACAATAACAAGGAACTGACAGTGGATTTTAGCAAGGGGAAGTCAGACGAACAAACACCAGCCTTCCTTGAAGGGTCTGCGGTGGAAAGGGTGAGATGCCTCAAGTTCCCATTTGGCAACATGTCGAAGAATCGATCCTGGGCCATTCACATAATTGCAATCATGAAGCAGGGGCGGCAACTTCTCTACCTTTGGAAGTTTATGGAGGTTCAGCATGTTATTGAAGACTCCGAAAAACTTCGACGGATGTGCAGTGGAAACTATTCTGAATGGTTGCATCACGGCCTGGTATGCAAACGTTAATGCAGAGGAACGCAAGACGCCACAGATAGCGATGGACTCTGCCCGTTCTATCACGAGTACAGCTCTCCCCACCATCGAGGACATCGACAGAAGGCGATGCCTCAGGAAGGTAACATCCATCGTTAAGAACCGTCTCCATGCTGGCCATGTTCTTTTCTCATTGCTGCCATCAGACAGAAAATACACGTTCCTGAAGACCTCGGTCTGTTAATCAACAGCTTCTAACCCACTTCCATCACGTTCTTGAACCGACCTGAAACCATAACACTACCTCGGACTGTATTACATTTTCCTCTCAACTTGCACTATTGTTTTTATGTTGCCTTTAGTTTATTTCAAAATTTTATTAAAACTTTATTTATACAGCACAGTAACAGGCCCTTCTGGACAAACGAGTCTGCACAGCCCATTTGAACCCATGTTGACAGACCCGCACGTATTTGGAATGTGGGAGGAAACCGCGGCACCAGAGGAAACCCACGCAGACACGGGGAGAACGTACAAACTCCTTGCAGAGATCGACAGGATTTGAGCCTTAATAGCGTCGGGCTATCTGCAACGCTACAATACCGCCTTTTGTTGTGTAAGTTGTTCATTGCTAATGCTAATTTATGTCCAATTTAACTGAAGTTTGTCATGTTTGTAATGTACTCTGCTGTCTCTCTCCCGTCGAGACCCATCATCTGGTCCAGCTGAAGCGTCTCGACTCAAAAGTTCGAATGTCCATTCCCCACCACAGGTGCTTCCTGACCTGATGAGTCCCTCCAGCATGTCTATTACAGTTGGAGCTTTCAGTTGGGGCAGATAAAGTTCAGAGCACTTTGGTATTAAACAGGAGGATTTAGTTCATGTCCTCCACAATATCAATGTGGACACTGCTCCAGGACTTGATGAGGTGTATCCCAGGGTGCCACAGGAAAAGCTGACTGGGCCTTTGACCGAGATAAGTTTTCAGTGCTCAGAGACAACGTGCCAATAGACACGTTGAATAAAAACAGAAAATGGAATGCATTATTCATGATAAGAAGCGGCGATGAGCGAGGTATTTATAGAGCAGTTATTCGAAAGTCAGTGGCAGAAAAGATACTGGGAAAGGACCAGGGGCGCTGGATTTATTTGCACTAACCCTAACCCTAACGCTAAGGCGTGGATTGATCAGGTTAATTTAGCACGAATTTACCAATTTAAACTGCTGTCTGCCTAATATAATTGAGTTATTTTTAAGAGTTAATCAAATATATTCATGAGTGCACTGCGATTAATATGGCTTACATCGACTTGTGTAAGGCCTTTGTTCAGGGCCCACATGGAAGGCGGCTTCAATACATTGCAGCCCGTGGGGTCCAAGGTAAGTAGACAAATTGGATGCAAAGCCACTTTGATAATAGGAGGAAGATGGTGAAGGTGGAGGATTACGAGCTAATATCTCTGATTCTCTGATTACTTTTTGTGAGCAGAACCCTGTGTCCACAGTGTCCCACAGCGATCTGTGAAAAGTGATGCATTTTGCGAAGCTAAACCGGGAAGGACTTACACCATAAATGACATAGCCTTTGGATTGTTGCAGAAAAGAGTGATCCAGCGGTACAAATACATTGTTCCCTGACACTGGAGGGACAGATAGACAAGGTGGTGAAGAAGGCGTAGGGAATGCTTGCTGTCATCGGACGTGCACAAGTATAAACGTGGAATGTCATGGTACGTCTGTAGAAAACGTCGGTGAGATCGCACCTAGAACATTGGGTGCTCTGCTTGCCGCCACACCATCGTAATTATGCGATTAATCTAAAGAGGGTCGAAACAGATTCTCAAGGATCTTGCTGAGACTGGACTGCTTGAGGTATGAAGAGAGACTGGATAGGCTGGGATTGTTTTCCCTGGAGCGAAGGAGATAAAGGAAAAAAACTTATCGAGGTTTATAAAATGACAACGGGCTTTTATAATATGTATGGTCAAAGTCATTTTCCTAGCGTAGAGGAATCTAAATCTCGGCTGTATAGGTGAAGGATGAGATAGGAAAGATTTAAAGGGGACCCGACGGGTACATTGTTCACACGGACGGTGGTGGGTACCTGGAACGAGCCGCCAGAGAAGGTGGTAGAGGCGGATACAATTACAATGTTTAAAAGACCTTTGGACAGGTACATGTATAAGAAACATTTGAAGGGAAATGGGTCAAAGTCAGGCTGATGGAACGGGCTGAGGAAGTTATCTGGGTCGACGTGCACGAGTTGAGCCGAAGGACCCGTTTCCAGGCTGTTTATCTCTATGAGTTTAACTTTATTCTCCTTATTTTACCTTATCTATGGTAACCGCTGAGATGTGAAAATAGGAAGTATGGTTAGGAAGTTTGCAGTTAACAGGAAGTTTGACAGTATTATCAATAGTGAGAAGGGAAACATGAGGATCCAGAGTGGTATTAATCAGCTGGTAGGTTTGACAGAACAATGTCATGTGGAAATTAGTCATGTTACATGCGACATATTGCATTTTAAGGCGTCTGAGAGCAAGAAATGCATCATGAATGTTTGGGCCTCAAGGATCGAAGCGGGAAGATACGGTGGTGAAGAAGAGCAGGTCATATGTGACATTTACACTCAATTGGGCAGGTATGTGTTGGATATGGGCGAAATACAGGCAAATGGGACGAGCTCCTTTTTACCCCGTATTCAGCATGTAACGGTTGGGTCATATGGCCTCTCCCAATGCGGTGTATGTCTGTGACCATGACGCTTTATTTGCCGGGATATGATGTGGAAGAGCAGGGAGTTCGCAGAAGAACTTCATAAAATATTGTTTCGTCCTCCAATGGAACGTTGTGCGTTGTTCTGGTCGCAACACCATGGGAATGATGGGATTCTACCAGAGAGGGACTGCGGAGATTCTTCAGTATGTTACCGAGGATGGTATGTTTCAGTTCTCAGTATAGAATGGACAGACTGAGTTCACACTCTGTGGAAGACAGCACTCCGAGAATGACCCACTAGAGGTGAAAAGAATTGCGAGAGGCACGTATCGGGCTGATAGAACGCAACGTTTCCCCATAGCAGGGACTCTTGAGACCAGCGGCGTGGATTTAAGGTGAGGAGCAAGGGGTTTACTGGAGATTAGAGAAAGAATTGCTCAGCCAGCTGAGGTTGCAATATGTTTGAGCTGATCGTCGAGCTAGGTATTTTCAGAACAGTTAAGAAGCAGGTGTAAAATACTCACCTGGCTAAACCTCGCGCACTACGGATAAAATGATGACAAATCCGATCAGAAAATAGTTACTGGATGACCAGCACATACAGGGCAGACAGAACGGTCTGTTTCTCGGGTGGTAATGACTCCAAGTGATATCGGCGTCATAAAGGTTCCAGAAAATTCTCATCTTCAACAGGATACTAATCACCCATCTTCACCGAGTCTCCCATCGTGCATAAAAACAGAAAGTGCTGGAAAATTCCAGCAGGTCGGATAACATCTGCGGAAAGAAAGAGTTAACGTTTCAAGTGTGGGGCGAATCATCAGAACAGATAAAGAGAGAACGAATGTTACGTTGAATTTTTGCCCGTACAGGAGATAACTTGCCTTTACCTACAGCGTAACAAGATAAGTCACAGTGGCATGGCCAAATTCACTCTTAGCTAAATTAACTGTAAGGTTGTCTTTGGAAAGTCTCTCAAATAATTTTTCTAACGCAGAAATATGAGCTTCCCATGTGCCATTCCCGGTAACAAAGTCATCAATATAGGCATCTGTATGTTCTAACCCTTGAATCATAGAATTAATCATTCTCTGAAATGTTCCTGGGGCAGTTTTCATCCCAAATGGCAAAACATTATATTCATACAACCCAGAATATGTTACAAAGGCAGAAATATATCTTCCTCTATCTGTCAATTGGACACACCAGTACTCTTTTACTGGGTCAATCTTTGTAAGAAATTTAGCTTTTCCAACTCTGTCTATACAATCAACCATCACAGAGATAAGGTAAGCATCTGACTTGGTTATAGCATTCACCTTTCTATAATCAGTACAAAACCTAACACTTCTATCTGCTTTAGGCACGATAAACAAGGTCAACTCCAATTTGTAGAACGTCTAATAATATCATTCTCTAACACATACTCAATCTCTTGGTCAACAATTTACTTTTTTTCCACATTCATTCGAAATGGGTGCTGTTTTATTGGTTCTGCATCCCCAACATCAACATCATGGGAAGATACCGTGGTTCTTTTTGGAACGACAGGGAAGTAACATGGACATTTTAAAATTAACTGTTCCATTTGCTGCTTTTGCTGAGGTTGTAAATGAGCCAATTTTTCTTCAAGGTTTTCCAAATTAGTTGCATTCAGCAGTCTTGCCGAAACAATGTTTGGTCTGAAATGATTCTAATCAGAATTAACGAATAAGTTCCCAGACAATTCAAAACCTTGGTCATCAATTGCCATCAACAAAACAGTGCATTTTTCATAATAAGGTTTAAACATGTTTTCATGACAGTGCTGTGTGTGTCTTCTTCTGTCACGTGTTTTAACCACATAATCTACTTCATTAACCATACATTTGATTTCGTGAGGACCATGAAATCTCGCTTGAAAGGGGTTTGTCCGAGTGGGGAAAAGTACCGAGATATTATCTCTCGGTTTGAAAGTCCTTGAGCGAACGTGTTTATCATACCATGTTTTCAACTTACTCTCAGTAGTTTTTAAATTTTCCCTTGCTCATTGGCAAGCCCTCTGCAATCGTTTTCTTTTTAAATTTCAGAACATAGTCCAACAAATTGAAATGAACGTATTAATTCATCCACTTTTCTTTTAATAATACTAAAGGTCCTACAACCTGATGTCCAAACCAAAGAGGCTTAATCTTAAGGATTCTTGCACAGACTCCCTTACTGCAAACAAGAGGAAATGAACTCCAGCATCCCAATCCTTCATGTTTTCTAAACAAAATGTCTTAATCATGTTTTGAGAGTGGAATGGAACCTTTGTAAAGCCCCTTGTGATTCTGGATGGTACGCAGACGATATAGTCTGCTTAGTTCCTAGCTGATAAACTACCTGTTGAAATAATCCTGGAATAGAATTACTTCCTTGTTCAGATTGGATTTCTTTAGGTAAACCAGCTAAGGTGAAAAAAAAAATTATAAAAACCTTTGGCACAGTTTTGGCCATAATATTCCTGAGTGGTATTGCCTCTGGGAATCTAGAGGTTGGACACATGATAGTTAACAAATACTGATTCCCAATCTTAGACTTTGGCAATGGGCCAACTAATCCACAATTAGCTTTGAATGGGGTAGTTTGAAAAGGAATAGGCTGCAGTGGAGCCACAGGGGGAATCTGATTAGGTTCACCTACCATCTGACATGTGTTGCAAGTCCTACAAAATATCACAACATACTTTTTCACACCAGGCCAAAAGAATTGCTTCAAAACCTTCCTTACCGTTTTATTCACACCAAGATTACCACCTAAGGGCATACTATGGGCCAGGCCTAAAATCTCATTGCAATACATTTTAGGAACCACAGCCTGATGAACAACTGCCCATTCCTCACTAGAAGGAATATCAGGAGGTCTCCACTTCTCTCTTTAACACTTCATTTTTGAAATAATATCCAACTGGCACGTTCTCAATATTATCACCTGAGAGTGCTTTTTCACTCAACACAGTGAGCTCAGGGTCTGCTCCATTATAGACTTTTTCTCGATATAAACAAATCTTTACACTCGGACTCAACACAAGGATTTTGATCCATCCACAAGAGAACACAGAAATGTCTCTGACAAGTCATCATGACTTGAATCCTGTTTTGGACTGTCACAGTGAACAAAATCAGGATGCACAGGACCATCTGCATTGACCAATTCGATATATACCCTGATCTCGAGTCACTGCACAGGATGGATAAACATCTGAATCGATCTTAGACTCATCAATAATTGGTTTGGTCGTTAGCTCTGCCACGGGGACAACTTTACCACATGCAACGCCATTCCCTGATAGCAAAGAAACTCCTTCTACTGGTAAACTAAGTCATAGTCCTATCTTAATAGTTCCTTCTACTAACTCTGACTTCAAAATTACCTTATGCAGAGGTACAGACACAGTGTCACCTGTAATGCCTCGCACTAAATTTACCTCACCGGTAGCAGTCTCATCACCAAACATTAATACGCTGCACAACAAAAGGGACAGGGAAGCCCCAGTATCTCTGAGGATTTACACTGCCACCAGGGGTGACCCATCTTTACAAGAGACAAAATCCTCTGACACAAAAGAACGGAATTCATCCCTTAATCCATCCAACATCTCAGCATTTGGATTTGGCAAAGACTGAGCTTTATCAGCATGTCCAGAACCCAATTGATTTTTAGTGGTTTCAACTATTTGCAGACAAGCGTCTGGCACGGCCTCCTTTTCTTTCTTTTTCTTCAGAGGGAACAATTAGCTATCACATGACCAGGTTTCTTACAATAATAACAAGTATGATCAGCTGGTTTCTTTAACACTTGCTTCAGATCATCCTTCCCCTTTACACTACTTCCCAATGTAATTTCTGATTTACTTGGATTATCCCTATAACTTTTTTGGAAGGTCTTCGTTTGTCCCAACTTAAACTTGTGGGTTAAAGCAAACTCATCTGCTAACTTAGCATTTTCTTGCAAAGTTGCCACTTCCTTCTCATTTAAATATATGTTTAAGTCATCCTGGATACACCTTTCAAATTCTTCCACAAAAATCAACTCTTTCAGTCTGTTATAATCCTCATTTATTCTTATAGACGTGCGCCATCGTTCAAAGCACACACTCTTTTCATTAGCAAATTCCATGTAAGTCTGGTTCACAGATTCCCTGAGATCCATAAACGTTTGCGTAAAAGCTTCAGGAACCAATTCATAGGCTTTAAGCACAGCCTGTTTTACTGTCTCTTAGTTAGTTACTTCACTAACAGATAGGGCAGAAATAGCTTGTTGAGCTTTATCTTTAATCACACTTTGCAACATGAGAGACCAACTATCCTGTGGCCACTTTGAACTATGAGCAACTTTTTCAAAATGTCGAAATACTGAACAACCTGATCCTCCTCAAAAGGAAGGACTAATCGAACCTCCCTACTGGCCATAAAGTTACCACCAAGATCAGAAACAGAACCCCTTGGGTTATCATTTCTATCTCATGCTGCCTCTGTTTCTCCTGTTCCACCGCTTCTAGCCTCTTCATTTCTACCTCCAGCCTCTTGTGTTCCATCTCTAGTTTCCATTGTTCCAGATCTAGTCTCTTTTGTTCTACCTCAGCATCTTGTTTCCTCTGTTCTCGTTCTGCCTCAGCATCTAGCTTTCTTTGACTATCTCAGCCTCTTCTTTTCTTTAAAATTCATCTTTTCCGGCGTCACCTGGACCCCAGAGAACTGTGCACGCTCAGGAAACTGTTCTAATACATCCACCTCAAACACCCCCTTAGCCACATAACTTGCAGCTATCAGTTTCCGAATGTATGCCTTTTTCATATTCCGCTTTATTGTTTCAAGTTTTAGCTCTTTAGGAATGCTCAAAAAATCGTCCTTCCTCGCCCCGTGCAATCCCACAGGGGCTGGTGAACTCACAAATGCATTGACCTCCATTGCTGCTGGTTTCCACACACACACAAGCCAATCGAAAAGAAATTTATCAGACCAATCAAGGATAAATCGTTCTATAAGCCCCAATGTGTTTCAAACCCAGACCTCTCGTGTCAGTCTTGAGTTCTATCTCGGCCGAGCCCCCAATTTTGTTACCTACCAGCAACAATAGAAACACAGCGAGCCAGGTTTCCACGTTAAAATCTATTTATTAATAATTGCTTGTAATAATAAGAGAAAAGAACACGTTAGATCAAACTAAACCACAGTGTATGTGTGGCTAGTTCCCAAACCACTAGGAATAGTTCTCAAAGTTTTATGATGGCAAACCAGTTCAGCTCAGCAAGCCATGAAGTATAACGATGAGCAAAGGCTTCTGAAAACCACATTAGAATGTAGAGTAGAATGTAGAGAAAAGGAGTTTACGAAATTCACAAGTTCCACGATGGAACCAATACGACGCCTTAATCACTGAAGATCTTCATTGCTTTGTTCCGACGTATCTGCCACACCGAGTGCACTCGATACGTGGCCGCCCACAGATATACCTGCTTTCCAGTAGAGGATAACGACAAAGAGGCCTCCACAGATTGCTCCAACAGTCCATGTATGGATTGTAAAGTGACAGTCACAACTTTTGTGCTTGTCCCAGAGATACGGAGACTGACAGTCAGTCCTACCAACTCTCACGTCTCTCTCTCTCCCCCTCTCTCTCTCTCCTGGTGTCTGTGCCTGCAGTTGTCAGCACTTCAGACGCTTACTTAATTCCAGATATAGACCCTTTTTTTCTCCCACTCGCAGTAGACAGACAAAGCCACACGCACGAATATTCAGGCATCTTAAAGGGACACTCATCAAGTAGCAACCTCGGCTCGTAACACTAACAAAAGTGAAGAACCTACAGTATTCAATACCCTAGTATCGAGCATAAATAGTAGCATTCCATTTATTCCGGTTGGCAATCACTGCACAAGAAACAGTGGATAGACTATATCCAGAGAATTCACAGACTGTTCAAATTGTATCATGTCCGGTGAGATCTTCTCCAGTGTGTTCAGATTTGATATCCGGATTGTTCGGATTATTCAATACTTGTTTTTAAAACAACAGCATTGTGATGCATTTAGATTCATCTGTTGAATGGAAAACGAGAGGTTTTATTTTGTTATTGTCAACAATTTTCACTGATTAACTTCCTGAATCGTTAAGTAAAATCTTCACTGGAAATAAAATAATTCCAGTACCAAATCGTGAAAAACTGGCGCTATTGGAACATATCGGGGAGCCCATCGGATTTAATTGGAGGCTTCATTCAGACAGGAAAGGCACCAGCAGAAATCGCAGTAGAATAAGAAGACAGGAACTACTACAAGAGGTTTACGTGGGGAAGATTTTGGAAATGAAACATCCAGGAAAGAACCCCAAAGGTCAACGTAATGAGCAAGTCTTTCAGCGGATCGACCTGCCAACAAATTCCAGCTGGTTTTCCGAAAACAAAATGCTTCTACACCTCGCTACAAGTCACTAAAATATCGGTTTAGATGGAATGATGTTAGTAGGAATAAGTAAATACGGTAAATAAAATGTTACTTCAGTATCTCATCCGTCACAGTTATTTTCAGGACTAAAATCGCTCAAGGAGGAAGAGGAAGGCGTAAATCTTCCCCCGGTGGGCTATCCACTCATTCGTTCACCGGTGACATTAAAACCCGTTCCCTCATTGTACAAGCACATGTGCTGCGAGCCCGCACACGCTAATAATGATATTTATTTGGAGGTGATTACCTATGTTCTAAATGATTTTTATTCCAGGTTTTTGTTTATTGGAGCAACTCAAACCTCGCGTCAAAGAGATAAAACTTGCAACATGTTATTCAGCCGTTGTATAAACAAGTTTTTTAACATCCCTCGAGAAGCGAAATACATTGAACAATGACATAATGAGTAAAAAAAACTGCAAGTGTTCTGTGGGTTGTGACTTATACGAGTGAGGAGGAGTTGTCACTTATTGTCCCAGTGAATCTTTCGCTCCGCTACAAGAGCTTCTTCATCCGATTTCCAGTGAATGGAGCAGTTGGTGCATTGGAAAACAACTGATTGCAGCATTTCACAGAAAATGAAACATCCCGCAATTTACTACATAGCGACCATTTACTATCCTTGACTTGCAGCCGTTGGTGTTCTTGGTAAGGCGCTAGATCTGGTTAGTATTTGAGTAGTTACGTCCGTCTGTTATCTGTGACTCTTTGATATATCCGCTAACAGTTGCCTAATCAATTCCATCATTTCAAATTCAATTAGTGGTAATGTTGACTTTGTTTCTCACTTTTGACCGTTATGGAATTTTCAATGCATTGTCCATATGCATTTTCTTTGCGACTGAGTTCGAAGTAATGAAGAAACGCAGATTTATTACAGGAACAAGGTAATTATTTGCCAACTTTGTAGCTTTTTCAACCTGCCGTCCTTGTCTTTGCGGAACCCAGTTTATTTCTGACATTACACAGAAGAGTATTCCTCCTTGTTCACCGACCAAATAGCTCCATAGGATTGAACTGCAGAGTTCCAGCAAGATCGGTTCTGCACTTCCAACACAGCTCAGTGCGGATACAGACAAGGACGCCTTTTCCGTCCATCATACACATTCTGCACTGCAGATGGAGGAATAATTTACCTCGGAACACACTGTACTAAACAGTTCAACCGGATTTGAAAGGAGAGCCGGGCATGGACACATACTAACCTGTGAAAAGCAGCGAATCGTTGTTGCTGCTGAATTTGCATCCAGGCTTTCCGGTAGCCTAAACAATCTCTCAGATATTAAATGAAAATCAAACCAGCGCAGATGCTATTAATCTGCTTTTTTTTAAATCGGCAAACAAGGAGCAGATCATACAACAACTGCGGAAGGAGAAGCAGCATTAATTTTTGTGACTGAAACCTCTTCATCACAACTGAACAAGAGCGAAATCAATCCCTGCAGGTTGCAAATGTATTGAATGAATAATGGAGAGACCAAGGTTGTATAAATGAGATTATTTGATGGCTGCGTTAATATGATCTTTCAGAGAGAGAGAATGTGTTGAACTTTAGGTTTTGAAAGCCAAGAAACAAGGCAATTAGGGAGTGCGAACACAGACATATGAATGTAAATCTTGTGAGAGCAGAGCTACAAAATGCGCCCAGGTCAGGATATGCCAATGTAGAGAATACGACTGAGATAATTCCACAGATGGATGACTGAGCCTTTCTGCTGCAGACAGAGAGAGGTCCTCACATTACAGGACTAACCAAGGGCCAATTGGATGAGGGCATCGAGAAGACGGTGAGTTCAATCCGCAAAGGTGAGGATTGACTATATATTCCCTTCCGCTTTCATACTCCATCCCACTACCTCTCTGACATTTTCTCTCTGTGGCCTCCGGCCCTGTATTTTCGCGGCTCAAACGACGCTTGAGGAACAGCACATTATCTTTGCCTGGGCGCATTGAAGTCTTCTGGGCTCAATCTCGAACTCTAATTTCAGGTAACTCACCCTCGCTGCCGATTCCTGAATGAACCTGTTCTTCTGCAGCACATCCACCTGTGATATTATCTGTTTTTTTTTCTCAGCAGTCTCTACTGTCTAATGCTTACGTTAGTTTATTTTCTCTTGTCTCACTCCATTTCATGGTCTTTGGGAACGAAGGACATCGTTCTTCACATTTAATTGTCAATAGTATTCCATTAATGTTCTTTATTAATTATCTGATCAGAGCTCTTCCTTTTATTTGCTACTGAGCCCACGCTACTCACCCAGCAATACAGCACAAACTTGTTTTCTCCCATGTTTCCAGCTTCGATGTAGTGTTATCGACCTGAAACTTTAACTCTGTTTTATTTTATTTTCCACACATGCTGCCTGATCTGCTGAGTGCTTTCAGAATTCTCTGTTTTTATTTCGGGTGTCCACAGTGCTTTTCCAGGTGCCTACTCAACACTGAATTATTTTATCACATTGTTTGCCAGCTGTACAACACGGAGTATTAGTCAGAACTGCCATTTACTTCCAGACTTTGTAAGTGCTGGCGAGCTAGAACAGTGGAGACAGATTGCAGGTGGTGCAGTGTGCGCAGTGCGCTCAAGCCCTTTCCTTCCCTACAGATCACGTGAAGTTGAATAGTATTTTTTTAAAATTAACTTCCTGCTTTCATTTATCTTTGTAGTTAATTTAACGGCGATTCTGATCCTGTCCCGTGGAAAATATGGGCTCTCCAAATGTATAACACGCCAGCTGGTGGGAATGGCAGCAGCCGATTTCATGGTGGTTTTCATTGCTATTATTGTGGAACAGATTAATCGTATCTATTTGTACGCCCATTTCTTGCTCATAACTCCGGTATGCGCCCTGACACTTCTTTTTAAAGTTGAAAGTTCTGATTGTTGGGTTTGGCTAACTGTTGCTTTCATGTTTGATCGCCACATCGCAATATGTTGTCACAATCTGCGGAATAAATATTGTACCGAGAGAACGGCGACGATAGTTATTGTGACAGTGGGCGTGTTGACCTGTTTGAGGTGCATTCCGTTTTACTTTCAAATGGAGCCTTCTGTAATAATTGACGGTATGCCATTAGGTTGTGTTCCTGTACCTGAGTACTTTTCTTCTTCCATGTGGAAAACACACGAGTTGATTGACAGTATCATAACACCGTTAATACCAATTTGTTTCATACTTCTATTTAATGGTTTAACAGTCAGGCACATTATTGCAGCAAATAAAGTTCACAAGACACTTCGGAAAACCGGTGAGAATCAAAAAGATTCAACGGTGGAGACCGGAGAAAATCCATGATTTTGTTGTTTGCTCTATCAATTAATTTCATATTACTGTGGATACCCTATGTAATACACTCTATGAACTGGCAAACGATGAATATTTCCTACAAAGATAAATATTTAAATACGCCTGTATACATCACGCAACAATGTGGATTTATATTAGTTTCTCAGTACCTGCACGAACACGTGTATCTACACACTGACGCAGAGGAGATTCAGAGAGGAGCTGAAGAATGGAGTGAAATATCTGTTTACATTAAATGGGCAGCTCTGCAAATGACAAATAAAAAAGAATGCAACATTTAGTTGTAATTTTAAATAAATATTCTGAAGGATTTGCGGCTTTCGTAAATATTCCATGAACACAAAAGGGCAGATGAATGCAGTGCGGAACCTATGGTTGCCTTTAACACGATAAAAACAATTAAACTAAACAGGGTAACTGTAAGAGCGAAAGAGGAACGGGCGACATAATTGGCATACACTACTTGTCGGGAAGGGGTGAGGAACAAGAAAGGTATTCATGCTGTGAAAATCAATGATGGCCCGTACGGCACAAAATGGATGATTATGTTTCGGGAACCTTGATCAATATCATAAAAAACTACGTTATTTTAAGAAATATTTAATGAAAATAAGAGGATTTTTGCCTTATTTTTGTTTCCAAGGCTCCACACAATCACTACCCACTCCTATTCATTCCTATGTGAACTGATTTTATGTAATTTAGATTCCACTGATAAATGAAAACCTTATTTTAAATAATTACTTCCGATTGAAGGGGTTTATGGATTATGACCATTCTATTGGCCACACAGTTTGTTGTTCTTGCTTCAGATTATTTTCCTTCGTTAGGAAAACAAGTTGTTACTTCCCGTGGTGCGACACTTTCCGCGCAACTGAAAGAAATGCAACACCTGCCTGTTCACCTGTTCGCCTTCCTTCATCTGGAGACGCAAACATGTATTGTAGGTGAAGCAACAATTCACGTTCACTTCTTCTAATCTGGTGCATTGCAGTCCGTTTACGCTCTTCCCTCCTTTAGTTGATTTTCTGTTTATTTGTATTATTGCACAACATCTGCAGATAGGCTTTCTATCACTCCCCTCCCAATCGCCTTCACAGGATATAATATCCCATGATTTTGATGAAGGAAATGGCTTTCCTCAGTCGCACTGGCCGTCCTTGCACACAGTGGGGTTCTGAAGAATGAAATGTAACACGACTGGAAGATGCAGGGTCCTGAATGGTCATAACATGGGTCATATGATGCAGGGAGGAAGCTTCCATTTCGGGGAAAATACAGAAAATCTGGAACGAGCAGAACAAGACGTTTTTCACTGTTCCTCGGTACAAGTGACAATAATAAACCAATAGCAATATCTTTCCACCGATGCTGCGTGACGGCCTGCGTTATGCACGCATTTTTTTTCTGCTTCATATTCAAAGGTTTGCATATTTTGGTTTCCATTTCTCTTTATTGTATAACTGGAGGACATCAACATTGCTCCATCGCCAGGGGACGGTCCTTTCATTTTCATTTCTACCAGGAAAACAATG